>NC_056737.1:421147624-421157386 GCF_019279795.1 Protopterus annectens | reverse complement strand
TATGAATCAGAAGTGTAAACTTTTTTACCCCATCTCTCTAAGGACCTGGATTCCCTTTCAGAGGGGAGGGGTTTTTTAGCAGAAGTGGCAGCTACAGCTTTAGGGCCCTGGGCGATAGTCTCTGGATCTGCAAAAAGAGCCTTGTATAAATGGTGATGAGTGTCCGGGACCCTGTAGAACCTATCAGGCTTAGCAGGAGTCGGAGGTAATGAATCAGGAGCAGTGCAAGCATCATTAAATGCATCATCTACAACAGACAGAACTGGAGGTATAGCTAAAGGCCTATGTTGTGGCAAATGTAGAAAGGTTCTAAGCCTTTTTCTGGAGTCTGAGAAATCTTGGCCCTGCCACTGAAATTGTTCCCTCATAGCATGCAAGGTTTCCCCAAAGGAAAATTCCTCAGGTGGAGAGGCTGAAGGAATGGACTCTTCCACATCAGAGTCTTCGTAAGGAGAATAAGAAGCCTCAGGAAGGTCTGTATGTTCTGATTCATCAGAGGAACCATCAGTGGATACTGGTTCAGGGGGCTCTGCTCTAGGTCTCTTTTCTGGAGGTGGGAGAGGACCTGTCTGGATGAGGCTGGGATCCACAATTAAAGAAATTAAATCCTCAGCCAAAGAAACCATATGAGAGCTACTGCTGGGGCTGTGTGGGGGATTTGGCAGGCACAGTTTTTGAAGCTTTGGCTGCTTTAGCCCTGGCAAAGGCCTTAATAGACATGGCTGCAGGAGGCCTAGCAGCTCCACGTGCAGGGGTTGAAATATCCAGGGGAATTGTGTCTGATAATTCCTGAGAAACCGCAACAGAAGGCTGGATTTCAGAAGCTGATTCTACCAGGATAGAGGAGGCCTCGGTAGAAGGCATGGTTTCGCTGGAGAAAGAACCGCTTGCTCGGTTTCGTCGAAACCGAGACACTCGCGTTTGCTTAATCGCGGTTTCGCGAGACCGCGGACCGCGAGTGTCGGTCTTTTCTTTCGCTTTTTGAAATTTGCGTTGTCGGAGGATCCGACGACATAATGTAGGCAAAATCAGAGCCGAAAATTTGTTCAGCAAACTCCGACCGGCGTCTAAGCGTCCGTCGGTTAAAAGAAGCGCAGGCTAGAGAAGCTGCTACGTCGTGGTCTGGGCCTAAACAATGTATACAGTAGGAGTGGAAATCTTTATGAGGTATTTGTTTCCCACAAGATAAACAGTTATTCACTTTCTCTGACATCGGCTGAGGCAAGAAAGAGTCCCCAACTGGGTACTTAGCTTTTTAGAAGTCTTCGAAGTAGTATTCGGTAGTAGTAATCTCTGGATCTGACCGACCGGCACTTGCGAACAGCTTCTGCTTCAGGCGCCACGCGGCAAGAAAGACTGAGGAAAATGGCGTCGGCTGATGCCTTTATACCCGAATAACTGCAGCTATGACGTCGGGTGAAGTGCGACACCAGCCGAGGCCAGACCCAGACTTTGGAATCCGGCCGACCGAAGGGCTGCCTGACGACAGGACAACCCATTTGTAATGACTGCAGATGCATCCTTGAAGGACATCTAGGGGGGTTGTTATTCGGGCAGTAGAGACAGAAGGTGAACATAAATGTAACGCATAGCAGAGGAACAAACATAGGTGACTCAGAATATGGCTGAGCAGTATTACTTTGCATTGCAAGGTGTCTATTTAGTATTGCCAGGCAGTTGCCAGCAGTGACACAGTAAAGGAAGACAGTCACCAATATTATTACAGAAACACAAGCTAGTGACAAGAGCAAGCTGGAAAGAGATGCACCAGGGTACAGATTGCTTAGCGATAACAGAGTAGAGATACGGAGATGGAGTAAATTTCTACATAAAGAGGGTATCAGTTGTTGAATCTGAAGAGAATGAATAGTACTAAGCCAAGGACAGGCAGGATCTGAACCTAGATTAAGTGTTCTGGTTGAGGAAGAGGGTGACAGTAGGTGGGTCATTTCAGTACATCATTCCCTTATCACCCTCAGACTCATCGAGAGAGGGATGAAAGACTAAAGTGGATAATAAAAGAGTCAGGTGGGAAGAAGGTGGTAATACTGATGGAGGATTTGAATCTGTACTGAGCAGCCTGGTAAAGTCCAAGTTCCAGAGTACAGAAGGAGGAGAACATGAGTGAAAGGTTCAGCTAACTGGTTCAGTACCATAAGAGAAAGACATAATTTCTATGTGGTCCAAACCAAGATGTGTGTGGGGGGGCATGGTTGCCTGGGAAAAGCTATAATTACCCAATAGCGATTAACCAACTGTGTGATTTGGAATAAGGGAAGGGTAATATTTTAAAACAAAGAAAATGGTAGGGTATTTCAAGACTGCATTATGCTAAGATGGGGAAGAGCCTCTGATGCCACCTGTGCTTATATATATTATTTCTGATATTGCCATACCTCAAAAAAAAGGGAATATTCTGAGAAATGGCAGTATAAGTCAATATGCTTTTCAGCTATTCAGTCTCCATGATCCAGGGCTCAAGCTAGCAGGTCCAAGCACTTCAAAGTGTTATCATCTGTCCTGCTTTTAAGGAGCAGATGACCATGAATTAAGATCACAGGACAGCTAAAGCTATCTATTCTTAAAGGGTGGAATAGTAACAGGAATAATTGTTTTTGAAGCATCAAACTCCACTAAACAAACTAACTCTGATAGCATATATGACGTGAACTTTCGCTATACAGAATATGTTACTAAAGCAGCCATCCAATTGGACAGATCCTATATAAAAATACTTTCTTGTCCCCAGTGTCAGGATCAAAACCAAACAGATAGTATGATTTGGGCCAGGCAGCACTCTTCAATCTCCTCAGAGATTAATTGAGGAGAGGAAATGTAGACGTTTATATGCTTACTTACAGTGATACTTGATAATGCACATGGGGATTTGCTGAAGACTGCATTCCTTTCTGCAACAAAGAAACAAAGTAAATTGGTGGGGAATCACAAAGGAACCCTACCTTCTCTAGATATCCTAACAGTACTTATGTGGGTATTAGGACTCCACTATCAGTCTATACTAAGAAAAAGGCATGTAATCTACCATCATTCAGACTCTGACTGTACCACGCACAACAGCTGGAAAATCACAATGAAGGAACAGCAGAAACATAAAAAGTCTCTAAAGATGAAACTGGAACTTGATCCCTGGGAACCAGTTTTGGGTGTAAGATATTTCTTTGATCTAAGCAGATAATGTTCTGGCACTGCACATCATTTTCACAACCAGTGGGCTTGAAGCAGCCTTTCCCAGAACTGCTAAGAAAAAGGGGGCAAAGAGTGGACCCGTACTTGGGGTGTGGATAAGCAAATCCTAACTTCGGTAGCTGAAGGTATAGACTTGTTTGGTACAAGAGGCCTGGGTTCCTTGGTCACCAACATCTGCCCCTGTACTGCACACTATGTGGGATATACACATTTAATTTTGTTTATAGACAGTAATGTATCCTTGTTTTTAATTCTGTTTTACAAAAGATTTTATTTTTACAACACCTTTAGTCTTCGGCAGATTGCAGGACAGAAAGAAAATCCATGACTTCTTTTCTTTACTTGGAAGAAAGGCTACAAAAAATTCCTAACTTTCCTAGATAATTTTCTGTTACACTTAAAAGGTTCACAATGGTCTGCTATGATTCTCACCTAAACATTTGGAACATGACAATGGTAGTCTTTTGGATGAATTGGCTGCCAACAAGAGTGCTTAGTTATCTCGCAGGATGTCATTAGTAATACTATATATCTATATACAGTGGATATAACAAGTTCACACAGCCCTGTTAAAATGCCAGGTTTTTCTGATATAAAAAAATGAGACCACAATAAATCATTTCAAAACTTTTCCCACCTTTAATGTGACCTATAACCTGTACAATTCAACTGAAAAAAAATTCTGTTAGGGGAAAAATATAAAAAATAAAAAACGTACAATAAGCTGGTTGGATAAGTGTGCACACTCAAACTAATACTTTGTTGAAGTACCTTTTGATTTAATTACAACATTCAGTCTTTTGGGGCACACACCTGCCATCAATTAAAGAGACGCTGATTAACCCCAAATAAAGTTCAGCTGTTCTAGTAGGACTTTCCTGACATTTACTCAGTTGCCTGCTACAGCTAAAGCCATGGTTCACAGAGGGCTTACTAAGCATCAAAGGGATCTCATTGCTGAAAGGCATCACTAAGGAGAAGGGTACAAAAAGATTTCCACAGCATTGGATATACCATGGAACACAGTGAAGACCATCATCAAAAAGTGGAGAAAATATGGGACAACAGTGATGTTGCAAAGAATTGGACATCCCTCCAAAACTGATGAAAAAACAAGACGAAAACTGGTCAGGGAGGCTGCAGGAATTTCTGGCAAGTACTGGTTGTGTACTACATGTGACAATTTCCCATTTTCTCCATATGTCTGGGTTATGGGGTAGGGTTGCAAGACAGAAGCCTTTTCTTCCACAGAAAAACATCCAGGCCAGGCTAACATTTGCAAAACAATACATCTTTTGGATTAAGCACTTGGGCTTCAGACCAGTTGTTTTACACTAGGAAGGTTTGTGGCCTGCACTGTGGTGGCAGGACAGGTACTATACATACTTCTAAGTTGGGAACTGCTGATTGAGGGGGCTCAGTGTCTGTTATTCTAAAAGTGTATTAGTTCTGGTTTAAGCACTTGGGCTTCAGGCCAGTTATTTTACATTAAGAAGGTTTGTGGTCTGCACTCTTGTGGGAGGAGAGGCTGGACTCTGCCCTTCTGAGCTGGGAATTTCTGGTTAAAGGCTTATAGTGCCTGCATATTTGAACTGTTTGTTACTGAAATTGGTACACCTTGTTTGCTGTAGCATAGACTAGATCCAGGCCTGCTGAATCTAGCTTTGTTTGTATGCTTGTTGTTTGTTTGCTTGTTATTTCCCTGAAATGCTAATTCCACCTAAAACATGGCTTTTCAGCGCTTCTGTGGATCCCTAGTGATATCTGCATTGCTTGCTTACTGTACTTATTTCCTTGTTTCACTTGAAAGAAAGTTACTGTTTGTCATTTTAAGTTACCTGTAACACATTGCATTTAAGTTACCTGACACTTGCTCACTAAAGCAATTATATAAGCCAGCACTAAAAAATTAAAAGCACTACACACTCACAAACTCCCCTTGAGTACCTTGTTCCCCATTGGCCCTTTTTTTCAATTACAAAGGAATTCCCAATACTATTCTAGCATGTCCAAAGGTCAGTTGTCAATCTCCTCTCCGGTCCAGCTGGTGAATCTGGAAATCTTGAGGCAATGTTACAACTGCCTCATGTACACAGACAACCCTCTCCTCCTCCTCCCAACAAATTCCAACACATGTGAGAGATGCAACCATATAGCCAAACTGGAGGCTAAGCTCTCTCAACTCAGTACTGGCGTAACCAGTCAGGAGGAGAAGGAAACCACACTCACTACAATCCCAGTCTTACATAGACCTACCACAACAGCAAACCAAACACAAACACACAAAAACATACTCGGAGGCTCTAAATAAAAATCTGCCTAAGCAGCAGAGACCTCCAAAGCAGACACCAAAGCAACCGCTACCCCAAAACAAAACAGGTGCAACACATAGCTCACAAAGCCAGTGTGCCAAACAGTCACAGCCCTTAAGGCTTAACAACACACCTGATACACTTGTAATAGGTGACTCTATCGTCAAGCACACTGACGTCCCGCTCACCAGGCTGAACAAGGAGAAGGTCATGGTGAGCTGCTTGTCGGGCACTAGGATCCGCCACATAACACAAGCACTCAGGTCACTCCAAGGCAAGTACAAATATGACTCGGTCATTGTCCATGCTGGTGTGAATGACCTGAGACGTACCTCCCTGGGCTACATGAAAAGAGACATACAGGAGCTCTCTGAGCATGTAGCCCAGGCCGGTATGACCCTGACCCTGAGTAGCATCTTACCCTCACCAAGAATGATGCCACAATATGAAGACAAGATGATCAATTTCAACAATTGGCTTAAGTATTGGTGTCATTCAAAGGGGATCCAATGCCTGTCAGCCTGGGATGACATGCTCGACAAGCCACGATGCTTCGCTAGGGACGGTTTGCACCTGTCAGCCCTGGGCTTTTGGATATTGGCAAAGGCTCTTGCTTCCCCCATAGTGCCTTTTTTAGGCAAGGCTCAAAAGAAAAACCCACCTCCATAGGTATCACAAGGGATAAGAAACTAAGAGTAATGCTACTCAACGTCAGAAGTCTAAACCTCAAGATGCACGCACTTGAAACTCTCCTTAGCATGGAGAACATTGATATCTGTGCAGTAACAGAAACCTGGTTCAAGGCTCCAGAGAGCACCCCAGCACTACCAGGTTATACCTCATACCATGCTTTTCGGCCCCAAAACTTGGACCGAACCACAAAAGGAGGGGAAGTATCAATATTCGTCAAAGATACCCACACCTCCAGGTAGGTGGCACAGCACGAAGCATCAGAGACTATCCATGTGCAACTAACAGTGGGTAAAACTGTCTTCCAGTTTATAGTCTGCTGCAGACCACCCTCCCAAACCCAGGAACCCCACTTGGCCTTCCTGAGAACATTGGAAAATATGAAGGTTTCTCCAAACACCGTTATATTGGGCGACTTCAACTACCCAAACATAGACTGGGAGCATTACTCTAGCTCCAACACCCTAGCCCAAACATTCCTAGAATTTATAAACTCAAATGCTATGGAACAACTTGCTACCACTCCCACAAGAGGGGAAAACATACTGGACCTGATCATCACCAACATGGGGACTCTATGCTCCAGACCAGAAGTGTATCCCTCACTGGTAAGATCGGACCATAAACTAATCTCACTAGATATTCACATCCCGACCCCACTCCCTGCCCAAAAAAAACCACAGTGAAAAACTTCTCTAAAGCAAATTTCACACTCCTCAAAACCAAGGTAGAATCCTTCAAAGCCCCCGAGCCTGTGGAAAATACGGCCCAGACCGCAGAATCCTTTATAAACACATTCTATGAACACCTTCAGGAATGCATGGATCATGCAATCCCAAATAAAACCAAGACACAATCCTCCAAAGGCAGATGTTCTGTCTGGTGGACCCCAGCCATAAACAAACTATACAATAGAAGGAGGAAGCTACTACATGATAGAGCAAAATCCCAAAAAGGGAAGGCATCTCTGATCAGTATTAGCAAAAAACTACGGGCACTCATAAAATCGTCTAAGGCCAGCTTTGAGAGAAAAATTGCACTGGACACTAAGGATAATCACAAGGCTTTCTTTAGTTATGTTAGGAACCTGGGTGGGAATTCCCAGATATGCTCAGAATTACTCCAAAATGACAAAAACTACATCGAACCCACAGACATTGCCAACATCCTAGCTGACAGGTTCAGTGCAAACTCCCCCCCACCCCACCAAAAGGGCAAATATCTATCCCAGCAGAGTGCTGCCCCCCTGACATCTCAGATGCTCAGGTAAGAGCCGCCCTCTTCACAGCATCAATGGGACCAGACGGTGTCCCGGGCTGCGTCCTACATGAGCTCCAAGAAGAGCTAAACCCAAACATAAAACTACTGTTCAGTCTCAGCCTTACTACAGGATATGTACCCAAAGAGTGGCGTACAGCAACAGTGGTCCCTCTCCACAAAGGTGGTGCCTCAACGGATCTTGGAATCTATCGCCCCATAAGCCTGACTAGCTTGGTCTGCAAAGCTATGGAAAGGATCATTATGGACTTCAAATAAAGATATTGGGGACGTACAGACACTGGATCCTACCCAGTTCGGCTTTGTTAAGGGCAGATTCTTTCTCTTAAACCTGTTCGATTTCTTTGAAACAGTCACCAAGGCCATTGACGAGGGGAAGGTGGTCCACACAGCCTACCTGGACCTCGCAAAAGCCTTCGATACAATACCCCACTGAGGCATTAAAGATAAACTCACCAGCTTAAATATAAACCCCTATGTCACTAGATGGGTTGCAAACTGGCTCAAGGACAGAACACACATGGTTAGAATTGCTAGAGCCATGTCAGACTCCAAACCAGTTACAAGTGGCATCCCACAAGGCTCAGTCCTGGGACCTCTCTTGTTTGGTATATATTTCTCGGAGGTACAGGCCAACATGGAAGGACTGTGGCTGACCAAGTTCGCAGATGACTGCAAACTGGGGGCCATAATCGACTCTCCAGCCGACACAAGCATCCTCCAAAAAGGCCTCACAGAAACAGACAACTGGTGCCAGAGCCATGGCCTCAAACTAAATGCCAAAAAGTGTATAGTCATCCCTCTGGCAAAAATAAAGTGCCCACAAATTACCACATAGGTGGAAATCCATTAAGTACAGAAGAAGTAATTAGGGACCTGGGGACCCAAGTTGATAGCAATCTCTCATTTGACAACCACGTGGCCAAAGTGGTTAAAAAAACATTTTATGTAGCCCACCTAATCATGAAGGGATTCACATCTAGATCAGGGGAGGTCATCGTGCCTCTTTACTTATCCCTCATCAGGCTCATAATTGAGTACAATGCCCCTTTTGGGATGTACCTTACCATACACCTGCAGCAACTGGAAAGACCCCAAAAGTACCTCACCAAGAGGATCAAAGGGCTCAAACAGATGCCATATGCTGCCCGGTTAAAGAAACTCCAGCTCTACTCAGGGGCATACCGCCTGCTCAGAGGCGATCTGTGCCTGACGTATAAAGCCATGTCCAACCCGGAATTAATGGACATGCTGCACCTCAGAAAATCCAAATCCCATCGAGCTACGAGCTCGAGAGACTTGAACCTCAGCATTGAAATAAATAGGACATGCTGGAGGGACAGATTTATAACCCAGAGGCTCCCTTCACTCTGGAATAAAATCCCAGTCCAGGTTAGGCAGAGTCCCTCATTGACTCTCTTCAAGAGGAATCTTGATGAGTGGATGGGAGATCGTAGGTTTACCCAGGGTATCACCTCTGTGTCACTGTTAGACAGAGGCACAGGATACTAACCTCAAAAAAGGGCACAGCAAAATTAATTGAAAATGGGTGGCGAAAGCCAAACACACTCTGGCTAGGCTTATAAATGCCCTAGGGCAGATAGCCTAGTATGAACCTATGAACCTAAGACTCCCAAAAACGTGGGAAAATGTGTTATGGTCTGATGAGACCAAGGCTGAACTTTTTGGCACAATTCCAAAAGGTAGGTTTGGCGCAAAAACAACACTTCACATCACCAAAAGAATACCATCCCCACAGTGAAGCATGGTGGTGGCAGTATCATGCTTTGGGGTTGCTTTTCTTCAGCTGGAACTGGGGCTTTAGTCAAGGTGGAAGGAATTATGATCAGTTCCAAATTTCTGACACTTTTGGCCCAAACCCTTCAGGTGCCTGCTGGAAAGCTGAAGACAGAGTAATTTCACCTTTCAACACAACAATGACCCCAAACATATATCCAAATCAACAAAAGAATGGCTTCACCAGAAGAAAATTAAAGTTTTGGAATGGCCCAGCCAGAGCCCAGACCTAAATCCAATAAAAAATCTGTGGGGTGACCTGAAGAAGGCTGTGCACAAGAGATGCCCTCAGAATCTGACAGATTTGGAGCGCTTTTGCAAGAAAGAGTGGGGAAATATTGCCAAGTCAAGATGTGCCATGTTGATAGACTTTTACCAAAGAAGACTGAATGCAGTAATTAAATCAAGAAGTGCTTCAACAAAGTATTAGTTTAAGGGTGTGCACACGTATGCAACCAGCTTATTGTATGGTTTTTAT
>NC_056737.1:421140124-421145124 GCF_019279795.1 Protopterus annectens | reverse complement strand
AAATTTAATGGAATTTTGGTCTACTCAAGTAGACCCCTATATACATAAATATACGTATATATATATATATATATATATATGTATATATATATATATATATATATATATATATATATATATATATATACACACTATATACACAAAACATAGATCCCCAATGAAAGATCAAATGCTCAAAGAGCGAATGTTAGAAGATTAAGCCAGGATACCCAAACTGTAATGGAACAACACAAACAAAAAACTTACTTTTTTACAAAGGGCAAGCACCTCTGTGCCCTCTATACCCTTTGCTAATTATATACACCAACTCTGAGATTGCCATACCAAGGAGAAAGGAGAAAAATCCCGATTCTCACTGTACTGGGGATCCTGCACAATGAAGGTCCATGCTGTTCAAGCTTATGAGTTTTTCAGCATCAAGGATCAATCTTCCAACATTCATTCTTCTGAGTGTTCAGTCTTTCTTCAGGGATATATATATATATATATATATATATATATATATATATATATATATATATATATATATCTATATATATATATCTATATCTATATCTATATCTATATATATATATCTATATATATATATCTATATCTATATATATATCTATATATATATATATATATATATATATATATATATATATATATATTTATGAGAGAGGGACATTTTATCCAAACACAATACAATTGCCTAAATTTTAGATAAAACTAATATAACTGACAACTCATTTAACGTAAAATGTTTCAGAAAGACAAAATAGAACAAAAAAATGTTTTTGTAGGAAGGGAAGGCTTTGCTCCTATTCCTTCTTTAAGTTAATATATTAACTCCAGAGTTGCACAACCACAGAGAAAACAGAAAAAACCCACACAGAGTGAATTACTGCTGTCCATATTTCACTTTCTCCAGAGAAATGGGAAGCAGTTAGTCTACAAACATTGCACTGCTTTGGTCCACTGAGGAACTGCTTTTTTTCACTGACTGTTACTTTTGAAGGGATAACACTGTACAACAGGAACTAAAATAGCTCAAAAGATTTACTGCTATTTCTGCCACCAAAGAGATATTTACAAATACAGGACTATTATGAAAATAACTAACAGGTCAATGTTTTCATCATCTAATTTAGGTGACGCACATAATGCATCCGTGGTTGTGGTGCTGCGGTAGCGTTGTCGCCTCACAGTAAGAAGCTGTCCGGTTAGATTCTCAGCTAAAGCGTCTTCTGCGTGGAAACATATGTGAATGGGCGTACCTTCGTTGAAGGTTGTGTGTCAGGGCTGGCAACTCGGCATGTAAAAATCAACTGCCAATCATAAGCGGACCAGAGTTCCGCTGTGGCGACCCCTAACCGGGAAAAGCCAAAAGACACAACAACAACAACATAATGCAGAAAACATGCAAAAAAAAAAGTTATAGTAATTTCACAACAAATTGACTGCTGCACTGCATATGTTAATGCAATTACTGTAATATCAGAAGTTATTCTATCCTCTAAATGTACAGCATAAAGACCTTTATCAAAGTCAATGACAGAAGTCTAGGTTAGCACAAGTTAATCTCCAATTAGGGTTTAAACTACCCAAACATTACACACTAAAGGCAGGTTACAAAGCAGGGGAATGCAGGCTCCCTCATGTTCTATAAATGCAGATGGAAGCAGAAGTCACTAACTCCTTCCTATAGGAGGTGCAGATGTGAAAGGAGGGAGGGAAATGTATTGGTTACTGTCATTAAACTTTTTTTCTGATGTCAATTTTACTACATTAAATTAACAAGCTTTTCCAGATGCCCAAATAATTTTTTGAGAACTGTTAAAAATATCATGAAAGATTTTGCTTGAGATGTAGAGAAGGCTATAGTGGCATGGGAAAACTTGATAACATTGTCAAAAGTAAAATATTTAAATGTACTAGTTATGTTTTAAGGCTTCACAGCTGAATATGTTACAATTTGTTGATGATGAAGTATCTGTATTTCATAATAAATACTTAATACTCTACTACATCTTCTCCTATAAACAATACTTTCATTTTCAGTTTCTCAGTTTTTTTCCCACAAAGGTATTGCTGTCTCATTCTCTTTTCCATCATTACCTTCCTCAATACCTAAACTATGCGAGGACGCCAGATATAATACTGGAGTTATTCATCCTAACTCTCCCTTTCTCTTCTTTTACTGTACAATACTTTTCTCTTTATCAGTTCGATCTTGATCTTCATATTACAACAAAAATTATTTCCCGTAGCTCCTTCTCTCTCACATTAAGAAGCATAAATATTCACACTAAATTGGCTAACTTACCCAATATAACTAGGTGAATTAAATATACTTCCTGCAAAAAAGTTAACTTACACGGTCTTAATACCTGTAGCATTGTCTCTTACTTCTCTCAATGATACTTCCTATTGCTTACTATTAACTCATACCTCCAAACTCTACCATTAGTACCTCAATGGCATTTCTTTAAGAATAAATACTACCCATTTTCACTACACTCCCATAACAACCTTCCCTTTCTTTCTTTACTAAGTACAAACCTTACATAGGACCACCCATAACCTCTTTAGCCAGTTTATTAAATAAAACCAATTGTACACCATAAAAGTAATGGTACTTCTACCTCATGCTTACACTTCACCTTTGCACTACCCATTTCATTTACTTGTACCTTTATGGCATTACAGATCATGTGTAAAAGTTTGTTATACCACTTCTATTTGTTGTAATTATGCTCATATCATGTAAACTATGCTAGATGATTCTAAATATGTAGCTTTTACTTTAGTTATTTCAGTGGAACTGTATACATTAACTTTAATAAACCTGCATTTATATTTCATGAATTCTGAAAAGGTGTCCAATTATTTCTCGTGTCTATGCCATCAGGTACTTTCTTGTGATGATTTAACTCTAAAATCAAATGGTTTGTAGTGGATATATATGTGTATGTTTTTTAAATACCTTTAATAAAGTATCACTTAAGACAGAGACCCACATACATTAATATAGCAATAACCGATGACTGGGTGTGATATATTGAAGATTTATCCACTATTGGGTGTGGTTTAGTCATTCATTCTTCGCCCTCATGATCAAACCACACCAACAGTGGGTATACTGAAGATTTACCCACTGCTGGTGTGGTTTGATCATGAGGGCGAAGAATGAATGACTAAACAAAGGCAACCATGGGTAAATCTTCAATATATCACACCGAGGAGTCAGTTACTGCTATTATACAATGACATTATTTAAGAAAGAAATTACTTACTTTTCTTAAAATATGTCTTTGTATAATGACGCAATGGTGTTCTTCCATGTTGTTTCCATATCCTGCCGCTTTTTTGATGTACTGCATATACATATGGGGCACTTATGCGTACAACAGTGCTTTGAAAAGCAAGGAACAGAGAAAGCGATATCTCAGATCCCATGTCCAAGTCCAAAAGAATAGTTTCCTTAGTTAAACCTATTTGCTCTTCCAATATTTAAGAAAGAGTATTCTACAGGGCATTTTTTAATCTGACAACTCATTTCACACCAAAAAAACATGCTCTCAAGTTACCCCTTTCTTCTCCATCACACCTCTAACATTCGCTATCTAACTGAGGAAAAATTTTTTTAAGTCTGCAGTACAAAAATACCTATGCAAACACTTCCAAGCAAAAATCCTAATCCTTCTAGCTTTTGTTACACCAGATGACATATAAACATGCAGTTTATATCATGAACTGTTTTATACAGACACTAAGAACAAAAACTATTTTACTTAAAAATTGTTTTACTTAGTCACTTTTTTCTTTTTAGTGCCCTTTTAAACAAAGACATAATGTAGGTATATGCTTCACAGTTCACCAACAAGTTTAAAGTCAACAAAAGCCCACTCATTTCTCAGTCACTTTTATTTGCAAAGCCATACTTAATAAATGTGATTGATGCTTTGTAATATCATACTTATTCACTAATTTCAGTATTGATGAGTCTTCTTCTTGATGATCCATCTCCCATCCCTAAACTCCAATTCAAGTCCATCATACTGACAAAGCTTCTATATAAGCTATACTATAAGAGAAATGAGAAGCAGAGTCTCCCCCTTCTGCTTGTTGGCACACTTTTCATCAGATAAACTTTTTTTTTTTTTTGCATCAAAAAATGTCTTTGATCCTGCAGGAAAAGAAACATTGTGATGATAGCTGGCTATAGCAACTTGAATTTCCAACCTGCCTCTGGAGATTTCCTGACTGCTGGGATAAATTTGCTTTTCTTCCTGGTGTACAGGGAATAATCATTTTCCACAAACCATCTACTGTCTCCAGTTTTAATGCTTTTCCGGACTGACACCGTTCTGTTGGGATTCTGATGGTATGATTGCATCTTTATTAATACTGGCCTTGGCTGCTTTCTCATGGCCAGGTTTGGAGCATACACTTGATATGTCCTTTCAGTTATTTTTATTTATTTATTTTTATTTTACTTAATATTTGTTAACTGGGAAAGTCCAACTTAGATCAAAGCCAATTTTCAGCAGAGGCCCAGGGAAAAACGCTTCAGACACATCATCATCTAACAGTTGATACCAGACAGTTGCTTATTTGTTCTTTCATATAGTTAATACAGTCTGATTCTTCCAGTTTCACTGGTAATACAGAAAATCTCAGATTTTCTCTACATGATCTGTCTTCTAACTCTTTTTTAAAAGGTTTTTTGAGGAGTCTCATACTAAGCTAGCCTTTTTTTTTCAATTCAACTTATCGCTTTGCAGTTTTGTCAGTTCATTTGAATAGCCAGTTAAAGTTTATCCTATTTTTCAGCCTTTTATTTACTGAGTTGATATATTCCTGTAGTGTTACAGTTATTCTGATCACCTCTGGTATATTTTTTTATTTTACCTCTAAATTACCATCTCTCAAACCAAAGCTGAAGTTGAAATTGCTTTTTGCTGAATATCTGCAGAATCCTTCCAGGTTGGTATTTTTTCTTCACCTTTTCTGGT
>NC_056737.1:421110124-421135124 GCF_019279795.1 Protopterus annectens | reverse complement strand
GGTCGTAAATAAGTTGGTTACATCAATAGTTAAACTGCAATCAACATTAAAAGTGTTGTTTAATCCTACTTATAAAAATTCCCATGAATCCCTCAGTACATGGTAAATTGAGCTAAGGGAATTCTTGAGAGTTCAGTCCACAAAAACAGATGAGGAATAAGTGTTCAATCCCTGTGCTGCAACGATTAAACTATATGGTAGATCGACCATTTCTGTTTGGACCTCTGGGATCCCAAACACAGCTGGTATCAATGGGTTCTTCATGCACAGGAAATTGGAAGTATCCAAGGGTATCACCCCCTGTGACAGTGAGTCTTCCGAGAATAGATCAATCTTTTTATTTGCTATAAATATTTCATTCTTTGCTACAGTGATATATTTCATTGTGTCTGTGTGTTTAACCTGGTACATAAACCATCAATAAAAGCAGTTATGCAGAAACATGTTACAGAGGCTTGTCATATTTTACATTACTACATGACTGAACTAACATTATTACAAGTCCTGAGGAGGATTTCTAATCTAGACATAAAGCTTTACATGTATTTTATTATGAGAGATTATTTTGAATATGTTTTAAATTATCTATTTTTTCTATTTATTTTCTGGAATAGGCCATCTGAGTTGAAAAGGGTCACTTTTCAATGGCAACCTTGGAGAACAACTCTACATGCAAACACTTTTCAAGCACAGTTGTTTTACAAAACTGTTATACACTGAACATACCCAGTACGTACAGAATGCAGTACAGAAACTAAGTAGTATTGCATAATACAACTATTAAACTGACAATTCATTTGCATAGTAAAAATAATTATAAAACTAGTTTAAATAATTTTCTACACAGGGCATAAGTGTCTTACCTGCTATAAAAATTGTAAGAAATCATGTGATACTGAATAAAAATAAATATTAAAAAAATAAAACTAAATATTCTAGCTCTAATACTGAATCTCTTGCTCTTAGAAATAAAGATATTTAACAAATGTCTGAACAATTACTAGATATTAAGATAAGATTTTAAATCACTTGCACTTGATATACTTACAGCACTACACTAAAAGGGACTAAACATTTTTAGGCTAGCTAATTTACCTAGTTTAAATAACCAATAATCTTTTCTCATTTGTTCTAAAACATGAATAATGTTTATTCAAATAAAAACATTTTGGTTTTTGCTGATAAATTTTATGAAATTTACAATAACCCTTATATTTAATTAGAAGTCACAGACAATTGTATTCATAATATAAATCTTAAAGAGCATAAATACATTAAAGAAAATACCGATTACACCAATTCACTTTACAATAATATAATCAGCCTATTCAGAAACAAAAACAATAAAGTCTCTGGTATGAATTACCATATAATAATAATTTTACTTCATTTGATATTTAATTTTGAATTTGAGAAATGATAAACTCTGTTTTTTATAACCTGGAAAAGAGGTCTGGGTTAATAACTCCTAAACCAAATACAGATCCTCAAAGTTTCCAATTATAGATTAAATCTGCTGTTAAATAATGATCATAAATATGCACTTTTGCAATCTAACAATTCAATGTTTTTAAAAGACATAATATCAATATCAATCGAGCTTCATGCCTAACAAATATGTTACGAACTGTCCTTTGACATTGACTGCAGTGGCTATCACATTGTGTTTGACAAAACTGAGGTGTGTGTAGATATATATATATATATATATATATATAATGGCAAACAAAACATTCCCATAGAAAATAAACAATTACAAATGTACATAAAAGCTAATTTCTACACATATTTATTCTATCTGTACACCAAAAG
This sequence comes from Protopterus annectens, assembly GCF_019279795.1. NCBI lineage: Eukaryota > Metazoa > Chordata > Ceratodontiformes > Protopteridae > Protopterus > Protopterus annectens. The sequence goes on along the minus strand of NC_056737.1, from coordinate 421,133,312 downwards.
GGTTGCAGTTTAACACTCAACTTTTATTCTTGGTTAAGAACCCACCACTTGTAAAAATTTGAGTTTTGTCTTATATTTTCTTATTTTATACATTTAAACAATTAGCTAGTAGTATGCCTTCATTTGCTGATGATATTCTACTCTAAAGCATTCTTTTTTATTTTAGAAAAATGTAAATGCTAGAAAACTGATAAATTAGCTAAAATCAAAATAAATACTGCTAAAATGTAAACTCTGAATTAACTTTAAATTCATAACAAAGTAACTTTCTATTACTTGGTCAGAGATCACTCAAACATTCAGAATTATTGCTTAATTGCAGACATGTTGCAACTAAACTGTAACCAAATATTTTACCCAATCTATCATGTAATCAACATTTGAATAAACAAATTCATAAATTTCAACCATCTAATGCTCAAAGTGAAATCACCATAAATTTTTAACATTTTATACCCTTTACATTTTTTCCTAAATAGGCAATAAATGGCAAAATGATACTGATATGTTATTCTATTATTGATGTAAAACAGTACATTAAAAGTAATGAAATGATACTAAGTTTTGGGGCAAACCAATTAAACAAAAAGGTAACACTGACAGTATAAGCATTATAAGTAGATGACTTTCTTTTTTGGGTGGGTGGGGGGCTAAGCTTCCAAATAGTGAACTACATTAGCTTTCTTCTAACATCTGTATTATTTTCTCTCTGGTTATTCCCTTGTTTTAGTTAACTGAAGCATATGAAGCTAAATACCACTAAAAATGCTAGTAAAAATGTATCTAGTAATATTTCATGCATATCAGATTCACTCAATTATTCAACTTCCTGAGTCATAAACACATGAACCATTATGATATTTAAAATACAGTAATATCAAATATTTACTTATTTTCATATGTTTACCAGGAAAGTTGACTGGGCAAAAATAAACCCATTTTCAGCAGACGCCCTGGGAGAAAAGCTCCACAGAGTACAATATTGTAACAGTTTAATATTCATATCACATGCATAGTGTTTACAGTTCAGTTTTCATTTAGAACACAAGTTGAAAAATTAATTTAAGAAATACAAATTTAGTTGAACTAGGACATACAATAACAAACAATTGAGACCAAAATACAGAATCTAAGTTGTTACAAAGGGAGGTAAAGGCAGAAGTAGACAACTGAAAGGAGGAAGGAGTGTTGGTGAGGGAATAGGTTGAGTGAGTGAGGAGTAAGAGGTGATTAAGATAACAGAAATGTAAGAGATAATATTCTAACTCGCCCTTTAGCAGAGTGCATTTTTTTTTAATTTTATATCTATGTTTGATAAATCTGTATGTGAATTTGACATTTTATTTGAATGGCAATCTACAGGACAAAATATATCTATTTCAACTGATATAAAATGATAAATGTTTATATTTTGCCTAAATTAAAAATAAATTCAGCTTACCAAACTAAAAGTTTTGCTGCTGATTATTTATTTGCTGAAAAATTTAGACTCCTGATTGATTAAAAAAGAGCTTTGGTCATCTATTCCAGTGACTGACATAAGGAAAACATTTAATTAAATTCTGGTTCCAAACTATGAACTATTATGTATGTTTTGTACCTCAATGACAGGCACAGTATCAGAGTGATTTTTTACAATTTTAAAATAAAATTACTTACTATAAAGTAATGTCTTTCGGCTTTTCCCGGTTATGGGTCGGCCACAGCGGAACTCCGGTCCACTCATGATTGACACTGGATTTTTACAGTGCCGAGTTGCCAGCCCGACGCCCAACCATCAAGGAAGGCACACCCATTCATGCACGCACCTACCTGCATGTCTAAACGTCACTTGACCGCGGGGAGGACATGCAGACGCCACACAGAAGGCGCTCCAGCTGAGAATCGAATAGGAGAACCTCTTGCTGTGAAGCGACAATGCTAACTGCTGCACCACCGCGGCTCCTCCACAGGATCAGCTTAGTGGCTTCTTCTTGCAACCAACTAGCTCATTTGTTCATTTATGGGGATGACAGTAAAGCTTCACTAGTCAGGTCAACAGCTCTCTGGCCCATGACTCCCTATTAGAATTACATATTAAGAAGCATCCCATTCTACATATCCTGAAAGGTTTCCTAACCTCTGCCCAGCAGTATGTATGCAACAGCTGCCACTGAAAAGGTGCATGCATGCATACCATGTCTGCTGGATGAGCAACATGCTAGTCTCTTTTCTGTGGGAAGTACACCTGCACTCCTGGATGTACTTCCAATGCAGCACTCATGCTACCACCCCCACCCCCCAAGATGGCTGAACTCATGCTGGCCACTCACTCCCACCTTCTCCTACCTTATTCCTTTAGTGCCATGCTGTTAGTCAAACACACATAGGATGTATCCTTCAGAACTCATATCCTTAACGGTATTACTGGAGTTAACCAACAATATTAAAAAATTTCTGGAAGAACTACTGATCTACACATAAAACTTCAGCTGTAGCTATAAAACATTTGTTGGACTCAGAAATTCAAATATTTAAAAAAAAAATGGAATACCGATCTTCTTCCTGTAACTACTACATTAATTGGTCCCCCATTACCTAAAAATATATCTGATGGTAAGGCTAGACTCTTCTGGGGTTCATTAGTTTTTGACAAAAAAAATGTATTGCAGGAAAATGGAAGACAATTGATACTCCTTTGCTTAGTAACTTTTCATATCTTTTAGAAAGGTAGGCGAGTTGGTCATTAGATCATTTTCACCATGAATGTGTTTGCAAAGCACAATCTTTTTCTTTCGTTTTTTTCCCGGCAAGGGGTCGCCACAGCGGAACTCCGGTCCGCTAATTATTGGCAGTAGATTTTTATGAAAATGCCGAGGTGCCAGCTCGACACCCAACCTTCAACGAAGGCATGCCCATTTACGCACGCATGTCTTTCGAACGATACCCAACCGCGAGGAGGACATGCAGACTCCACACAGAAGGCACTCCCAAGCCACGCCGAGAATCAAACGGGAGAACCTCTTGCTGTGAGGTAACAATGCTACCACCGCGGCATGTGTTTGCAAAGCACAGTAAAATGCAGAATACCTCTGTTTTGTGTTAACAATTTATCACACAATGATACTGATTAGAATAATGAAAATCTATTTTGATCTAAACAAACAAATGATACCATAAATAAACAATACATAACCATACCATGTACCATAATGAAACATAAAACTTTCCCCGTAAACAAATGTTAAATAAATAAATAAATAAAAATCAGTCCTGGTTTTAACAGGAGTAACAAAGTAATCTTGGCAAGTATGAATTCTCCTGTAATTTGAAATAGGTTGCATATTACAATTTATGTCAGGAAAACTTTGGATTATTTTTTTCCCAGGGAGTTTGCACAGCAGACTCACAGGTTCCAAAACAAGAACACTGATTTAGAATTTTCTCTTGAATAGAACTAATAATAACTAATGTGAGTATAAATGATTTTACATCTGTACAGTATTAGACATATTTAGAGCAGATAATATTTTACTTACATAGGGTAAAGAGGCTAACGATATATATGCTCATCTTCTGGCATGTGTTACTGTTTTGTTTCCAAAGGTGGGGGGATTATCCTTTGTATGTATAACACCTGCAATCATATTCTACTTTAAGGTGGTTGAATATATTTTCTCCAACTTCTTTCTAAGCAGTTATTTTCTTCAGTTTGGAGGCAAGTGTGCATGTAGTGGTGGTACTGTGTATGTGTGTGTGTGTGTGTGTGTGTGTGTGTGTGTGTGTGTGTGTGTGTATGGGGCTGCTCCAGTTCAGTGCAACAATTATATAGAAGTTTTTTTTTTTCAATAGGCAAAATGGTAGATGAAACAGTGAGAGTGCTTGCACCCTTGTTACTTTGGCAGTGTGGGGAGGATCTGATGTTTAATTAGCTTCTCTGTGAGGGATAGTGGTTTTAATACAGTAGTTTGAAGAGTAATGTGGACAGTAAGAGGACAGATCTTGCAGCTGCAGTTAACCAGTCAGGTTTTTGTATTGTGGTGCAGTGGTATGCATACAGAGACTACAAACTAATAAATGTACAAATAACAGTTATGACCAATTGACTGCAGTGAGCATTTTCAGTGTTGTACAATGTACTCCTGGAATGAGTACATTTTTGCCAACTCTCTTCTAGCTTGTGTAGTAAGATGATCAGATGTGGACTGGACCTTACCAGTGATTAACATGGTGCATATGCTAAAGCTAAATGTGGGGGTCTATGATTTATTTATTCTTTGTTGGCTGGGTTAGTCCCACTAGCTTATTAGTCTCTTTTCAGGGAAGGGAAGACCCAAGCTGATATTTATACTACTAGAAATTTGATCAGGGCATCAGGGAACTTCCCCTACTCTTCGTACAAGTGATCATACGGGGACCTAATTCTGTGTGGCACTTCCTGTCTTCCTTTCAGAGCGTGAAGGAGGTGCAGAGAAGCAGGAAGCATGAAGGAGGATGACAGCAAGATCTCCAGTAAGCAGAATGAATGTGCTGTTAATAGAACAGCTCTTAAAGCTAATGTTTTAGAGAATGAGTTGGAGAATTGGAGGAAGGAGGAGGATGGTAGTGGCTAAGCAAATGAGGTGAGAAAAGGTGAAATACGAGCAGAGGTTGGTACTATGGTAGATTCGGAGAAAATGTTTCAGCAAAATTTGTTTGCTACAGATATTTTGGCATCAGAATGTATTACAATTCTCTAATCGGGAGGGTTGTGGGATGTTTATTTAAAATAATTAGTGGACCAAAGTGAACTGGAGAATAAGGCAACATCCTGGGGAGAGATAATGGAGAGAATTCAGGGAGATGATAATATGCAAGAAAAGAAGGAAGAGAAGTGAGACAAGGTGAAAGAAGAGGAGGAAATAAAGCAGAAATCCATAGAAAATTTCAGATGGGGATAAGCAAAAGCCCAAAAAAGAAATGGACAGGTATGAGGTATGGGCCACCATCATTGCACCACTGGGGATAAAACCCAGAGAGGTAAGAGCCTTTATTCGTATTAATAAGGATACATACTGTGATATTTTTTAAAAAGGCTTAGTACATGAAGAGTACAACAAAATTAAAGACACTAACCCATGGAGTGTATATATAATTCAGGATCTCAACAAAGAAGCTAAAAAGAAAGTATTTGTACAATTCAGAACTAAAGTTGAAAGAAGTGACTTGAAAGAATATTTAAAAAATATATGTAAAGATGTTTTGCATGTTACAAAAATGTATGATAACAGAGGTCTGTGGACAGGGAGTTGGAATGTGATGTAATATTAAAAATGCAAGAAGAAAGCAATGTGCATTTACCGAATATAATTAATGTTGAGGGGAACAGGAGAATGGTGATATACTGGGGACAGCCTAAGACATTTTTATGTGGTAAGGATGATCACTTGATTAATTGTGACAAAAGAAATGTTTTATATGTAGAGAACTGACACATGGAGCCAAACAAATGTGAACAGAAATGTATAAAATGCAAAAAGGCAGGTCATTCCTGGAAGGATTGTACAGAGTTAGAGAAAATGCACAAGAAAATTGGTTTAGGCACTGTGCACGAAATCCAAAATGAACAAATCAATGAAATTGAGGTACCAATGGATGTAAGAGAAAATATAAATGTAGTAAATGATAATGAAAGATGAGGAAGAGGTATCAAGTAATTCTAGTGATGGAGATAGTAAGTGGATAAAACTTAAGTACAACTAAGGAACAAAAGAGTTTCTATAGGTAAAAGTGTAAAAGATAGAAAACTTAATTTCAGCAATGCACCTCAAGAAAGAAAGAAATAAAAAAGGAAACCATGCATTAAAGTGAAAATCCTAGCCATCAATGTTAATAGCATAAATAATATTCCTTGTAGAATGGGGTATGACATTAGATATGGATATTATAGTACTTACTGATATGAGAATAACAACGGATAAAGAAAGAGAACAAGTTAATTATGTACTGTGAAATTTAGGCAGTGAAAAATGTTCTGGTATAGTCATTTCATGCAAAGATTGGATAGACATTTTGGATTCCACAAAAGTACTTACTGGAAGAATAATTGCAATAGACAAGGTATAAGAAGTCAATCTATAGAGTGATTGCACTGTATGCATACACATTACAGAAACAAAGAGAAGTTACATTTAGAAAAATAATGGATTATGTTAGTTTAAATGTGCAAACAATTTTAATGGAGGACTTAAATTGTGATTTAAGAGACGAAAAGAGGGGGCAGATGTTAAAGTAATTTTTGATATGATTAAGTACAACAATATGCACTTATGGAAAAATGGATGTATAAAAGAAGCAATTTAAGAACTGAAATGATTTTATAGTCTCAAACAGTTTAAGCATATTATGTCAAGGATGCAAAATCACAGGGTTTTCCGATCATTCAGCTATATAGACAGAAATACAAGGAAAGAGAAATTATATAAAGATAAGTAAAGGAGTAAAAAGAATTGAGTCAGAATTAAATGAAGAAGCAAAGGACATTATATTACAATTATAGAATAATCACATAAGTATGAGAGGATTCTATAAAGACTGGATGAGTTGGTGGATTAGTCTGAAAGAAAAATATAAAAGTACTAAGATGGCGAAAATTAAAAGATTACATGATTTTGATAGATATAAGGAAGACAATGATCAAATACTTGAAAGTGTAACAAGCAATAGTGAAAAGTTCATAGAAAAAGAAAGCATGCTGTATAATATAAATCAAGAAAAAATTAAACTAAAATTGTTTAAACAAAGATACTTTTTACAAAGTAAGAAAGAGGAAATAGTACCATACTTAATTAAAATGGCTAAAGAAGTCAAGATTGAAAAGAGAATTAAAAAGTGGAAAGCGGTGATAGCTAAGGCACAAGAAGAAATTATGAAAACAATTGAAAAATATATAATAGAGACATTTTCAATAAGGGATATTACATTAAAAGATAAATGGGGATTGAATAAGTTTACCGAAGAAGACAATAAAAGAATGGAGGAAAGAAGATAACAGAATTAGAAAATGTGCTTAAGAGGGTAAATGTAGAGACAGCTAAGGGAATAGATGGAATTAAATACTTAATGTGCAAAAACATGCAAAGCTGGCAGAAAGGATATTTTTAAAATTAATGAATGGCTTGAGGAAGGCATTACTGATGAAAAATATGCTTAGGGATAATGAAATGTATATAGAGAAAGGGAGAAAACAGATATAAGTAATTGGAGACAGTTAGTACTGAATAATACAGACTACAAGATTTTCATGAAAATAATAGAAAAAAGAATAGCAAATAAAGATAGCAAACTATGATTTGAATCAGTTTTTGGAGTTAAAGGTAAAGGCAGTCAAGAATTACTAACTTCAATATGACAATTGGTAGATGACATAAGTAGAACAATTGAATCGAAAATACTGACAAAAGATGTAAACAAAACAGTTGACAAAAGTCTGCATAAAGTATTATGGAAAATCCTAGAAGAATATAACATGAGTAATAAAATAAATGTTTTGAAATCTGTGTACAGAGAAAATAAAGACTGGTAATCAATGGCTGGATGAGTAAAACTTTAAAGTTTAATAGTGGTAATAAACAGGGAAGTCCAACAAGTAGTATTCTAGTTGCATTAATTATGAATGTGGTAGTTATGGAGATGAATTTGACATTAGAGAAAGTTAGATATCACAAACCAGAGGGGATTATGATTCCAATTATATTTACATATGCAGGTGATTTGGTGCTGGCAGTTAAACATCAGATATGGAGGAATACAGCTAGAGGAATACTCAATAAGGAACTGAAAATGTTAGGATGGACTCTTAATAAAGAGAGAAATGCAAGGTATTACATTTAATGAAGTGATAGAAATTTTAGGAATAAAGTTTGGAAGTGAACAAATACGAGAACAATGGTAAGATATGATAGTAAAACTACAAGGCCTTTGTATTTCCTGGAGGACATGAGACTCTCATATACGAAAAAGGCATACAGTGGATATAAAAGGTTTACACACCCCTGTTAAAATGCCAGGTTTTTGTGATATACAAAAATGAGACCACAATAAATCAATTCAAAAATTTTCCCACCTTTAATGTGACCTATAACCTGTGCAATTCAAATGAAAAACAAAAAAATCTGTTAGGGGAAAAAAACAAAAAAACGTACAATATGCTGGTTGCATACGTGTGCACACCCTTAAACTAATACTTTGATGTGTGTGCGCACCTTTAAACTAATACTTTGTTGATCGCCTGGGAAAATGTTTCATTTTTGTGTTTGTGCATACTTGGAGACATACTGCTGAAGAGGTTAATGGGTGTCTGGGGACATGTTTCATTGTGGTGCTTGTGCATACTTGACACAGTACTGACTAAAGGGATCGCTTGGGGAAATATTTATTTTTGCTGCTTGTGCATATCTGGACAAACTACTATGGCTTTTGGTTTGTTGAAAAGTTATTGAGACAGAGTGTCACTGTGATAACCAAATAAGAGGTGCAGAAGCCAACAAGTGTTTTGATTTGTTCTTACTAAGGTAAATGTCAGAGTTTTACGTGAAGGGGATGTAAACTGTGAAATATTAATATATAATTACTATAAAACTTTAAATTATGACCCTGCTGTGTTAAGAGTTGGATTAATTTAAATGCTAAATATTAATTGTGCATTAAAAAATAAGAAAACCATGGACAGAGTGCAAATACAGTTACCAATAAAGCAAAAATGCACTTGTACAGCCGTTTACATGCAAAACACCTTTAATAGCACAGCACAGAAAGGAAATAATGCTGAACACCTCAAAGTATGTTTTTGTCCAAGACTTTATCAGAATAACCACACACATCACTTCCCCCCATTTTATACCACTAACAATTCATTAAAAAAGCAATTAAGCATAATTAAAAACAAAAACAAATAAAACCAAAAACTTGTACTGAATTAAAATTTAAAAAAACTTATCATCATACAAGTCTACACCTAATAAAAAGTCTGATAACTCCTATTTCCTAAAACAGTGAATGATATTATATTACAGTCAATAAATAACTTAAAATACCTAACATATTTAAAATGTGAACAAATACTAAAAGACAATTTTTGCTGCCCTCTAGTGTCCTAAATATTTATCACATTAAATAATTCATAGTGTACCAAGTCCATAAATACAGTCTAAAAACATGGAATTGTCAAACACAGTACATAAACATGTTAAAATGTTAAAATCATTTGTCTGTTAAAAAATATTTATTTATGAGGGACAATTCTATTAAAAGGGAGGCAATTTTATTAAAAACTTTTCACTCACAGTTAATCAAGGGAATTGCTTAAAGTAATAAACCACTCAATTTCAACATGGGTGCAAGGAAGACCATCTCATTGAGCTCTGGCCATTTGTTCGCCTCCAGCACCAACTGCCAATATACTTCTTGATATTATACTTGGGTCTCTCAAGGTCTCCCTCTAACATCCATTTGAACTTCTTCCAGCACAAAAAATGAAAATGTAGCCTCCTTACATGTTTGTGTATGCTTATACAAAGCATTCCTATTATTGCCCTTTTTAATACCGTAGCTATGCTCGTATATTTTTTTTAAGCACCTTTCCGTCTTCCCTACATAAAAACCCTCACATCTTCCATATAGGGCCATATATATTATAGCCCTTCTGAGTCGCAGCTGGTGTAACATTTTGCATTAATACACATGTTCCTACTAGGGATATATATCTCTGATTTGTTGGAAATAAAGGAACACTGTGGGCAGGCTCCGCATTTATATGTCTCCACTCTTTTGTTTCTATTTCCTGGGCCCTTCTTTTCTAAAATATTTTTAATAATTTTACCTTTTCTGAAAACAAATTTCAAGGGATGATCTAACTTAATGTTCAGATCAGACAACTTATTAAACATATCCCATGTAACCTTGTAGGTTTATTACTTTAAGCAATTCCCTTGATTAGCTGTGAGTGAAATTGTCCTCCATAAATAAATGGTTTTAAACAGACAACAAATGATTTTAACATGTTTATGTAATGTGTTTGAGAATTCTGTGTTTTTAGACTGTTTGAGTTTATTTATGGACTTGGTACACTATGAATTATTTAATGTGATATATATTTAGGACAATAGAGGGTAGCAAAACATTGTCTTAGTATTTGTTCACATTTTAAATATATCAGGTATTTTAACAAGTTATTTATGATTATATTTAATATAATATTATCATTCATTATTTTAGGAAATAGGAGTTATCAGACTTTTTATTAGGTATAGACTTGTATGATTATACGTTTTTTACATTTTAATTAAGTACAAATTATTGGTTCTATTTGTTTTTGTGTTTAATTATGCTTAATTGCTTTTTTAATGAATTGTTAGTAGTATAAAATGGGGGGAAGTGATGTGTGTTGTTATTCTGATGAAGTCTTGGATGAAAACATACTGTGAGGTGTTCAGCATTATTTCCTTTCTGTGCTGTGCTATTATAGATGTTTTGGGTGTAAATAGGTGTCTGAGTGCTGTTCTGCTTTATTAATTGTGCATTCTTTATTCTTTTTGGATACCAGTAAAGAGTGATTTCTAAAGAGGTATAATATTTCATTATGTATTCAAAGTATGTTAATAGTACACTTCCCCTGAAAAGTATTATAATGAAATTCTGTATTGTTATACCTTTCAAATAACTTTATAAAGTACATTAATTTGCAATGGTGATCCCTAAAAGTGCCTGACATAGCATTAACACTAGGTACACGAGGAAAGATGCAGACTAGAATTAAGACATCAACTAATAGCAAATGGTGCCAATCCACACATCTGCCAGGAGACCATCTGTATTAAGGTGGTAAACAAATATGTAAACTTCAAGTTATAATGAAATACCACAGTGTTTATCTGTTTCCAATGACACTAGTCTGAGATAGGTATTAAGAGGTTTGACTTGTCTTTGTAACATGGGAGCGCTAAAAACTCAAATTAATAAGTACATAAGAGTAGTAGTTACGTTTCTTTTTATATAAGAAAATTATATTTTAGTTTTACACAAGTTCAGATGTTAATATAATAAAACAGTTTTGTTCTGGTTATATTTTGTGTTATTTAATATTAATGTAGAAGGTTGAAAGTTCATTTTATTTTTATAAAAGAAAATTGTATTTTAGTTTTGCACAAGTTCAAAGTTTCATACAAATTCAGATAGTAATATAAATAAAACACTATTGCTCTTCTGTTTTTGTCTTTCATGATCATATGTTGCCTGTTCTTCAGTTTGCATTTAAAAGTTGGTATCCCACAATTTCACTGGAGTAGGTGAGGTTGCATAATTACATGTGTAAATTTTATGTTAATCAGTGTGCTGATTTTTGGCCAGTTGCACCTATTTTTCATGGGCCTTTGTCCAGATTTTTGATGTTTCTAGGTTGAGAGGTATATGAACATGTCTTCATAAAATTTAAAATGCCTTTTGAACTGTGGAAAGAAATGTATGATAAAGGTCATTCAAAACAACTGGATAATGAATATATTAATATGGACATGACTGAATATGGCCATTATAAAAATGTAAAACAACACGACAAAAGCTGGATGGAAAAATATTTTGTATAATTTGGATTATATGGAATGAGAAAATTAATGAGCTGAAATATAATGGGAAGTGGTTATCAGAGATTTTGAAAAAAGTAAAATTTTGAATTTGGAGAAAGGAGTGGGGGGTTAAATTTGAATGTAAAAGTCTATTACGAATATTGCAAATAATGTAAATATGTGATGATAAGATGTACTTGTAAATGTAATAAAGAACCCCTACTCTTTTCAAAAACTACTATGGGATATTTTATATCCACCTCATCTACCACAATCTTAGGCAGAAGGGGCCTCAGTTTAATGTCACATCTGAAAGATTATACTCAGGCGTGCAGCACACCCCTTGCACTGCATTGCAGAGTCTGGAATCCATCTCCCTGGTGTGGGAAAAGAACCCACAGCCTTCACTAAAACAGTGTCTGTTACCTGTTGCACCACTGACACTGTTTGGATAAAACAATTGCATATATATTGCTGGACCTGCACAACCTTTGTGCAATTGTGTGCAGTTATCAAGACTGAAGGGTTGTTGTCAAGCTGCTTGCCACATACCATGGCAGCTGTTTTGGAGAAGTTCACAGGTTTTCAGATAATTGTCTATATAAATTGGCAACATCTTCAAATGCTTTTGAAATGTACTACTGGTTAGGCCATATTAGTAGAAAGCTATATTACATGCATACAACATTAATCTATTAAAGGGTATCATTTTATTAAAATCATTAACAAAAAGAGAAAACAGTACCCTAGACTGTGGTAGTTTTTAAACCATGGAATAGAATTAGAATCAAATCCTAGTACAACACAGTGCACCCATGAAACAGCCTTATTCCATTTTGGAGTCATTTTTTTTCAATAAGGGTATAAACAGATGTCTCAGTGTTATGTCCACTGCTGAAGCCATGCTGCTTAAATTTAAGAAAATTTATTTAAAAAAAAGTTATCTTACTTATTTAGGTAAATATCGTCATAGAAACACAAAATTGTGGTAAAAGAAGTTTATCCTTTATTTGATGCAGACATTTTATGAGTTTTACTCTACTTTTAGTAATGCAGTGTTTTTTTTTCTTTTTAATATACATTTACAATTTTGTATACATGAGCACTTTTTCATTCATAAGTTAACTTTCATTTATACTTTAAATTATTTAAGAATGGTCCATCATTGTGTCATGCTCAAACTCTGTCTGACTGGGCAACTTATTTCCTTCCTTTTCCACTGTTCTCCCTCCCCATGTTACCTACATTTTTCTAATAAAAAGATCTCTAAAAGAGATGTACCTTCAACTTCACAGAGGAAGACTATGTTTATGAAAAACCCTAAGATACGAGCATAATCAGATAAGAAAAAGAAATAAAAGACAGGCTAAACATCCTTTCTGGTGACCTTGTATTTGGGTGGAGTCTTTGCCACATTTCGGGCAAAGTACATGTCACCTAATTAGTTAGTCTTCTGTTTCCCATCCATAGATTTAAGCTGTGCTTGAAAATGGTCAGGGATGAACTTGTTTTATGTGGATGGGGAGTCTATTCCACAGCAGCAGTATCCTCTGATGTTGCAGAAGAGGTTTAGATCCCTAGACCAAGAAATTCTTATGCCATTTCACATGCTGATGTGCAGTAAATCCATTAGTAATGGGTTGGAGGATGCCTTGAATGCCAATCACAGGTCACTTTTTAGCAGTCTGTAAGATACAGAGTATAGTGACAGAGTTTTGAGTTGGTCCATGCAGGACATGTTGTTATGGCCTTGTATCCTTTCAGTAAGGTATCTATGTTGGCATTCCAATTGCTGCATGACTCTGGACAGATATATGCCAAAGGGGGGCATTATATTTAATGTTTGGCCTAATGAGGGCTAAGTAAAGGGGACAATGACCTCCTTAGATCTAGACACAAACACTTTATTTATAAGTTGTGAAATACAGAAACACTTTCTTACAATAGACACATGCTGGTCAAAAGTTAGGTCACTGTCCACATAAGGTCCCACATCCCAAACAAATGGATGAGCTCCTAGGGGTATACTGCCAATGGGGTAGTTCCCTGGGGTAGGCGACTTCCCAAAGGATACAGTGATGCATTTTTTTATTTATTTTCAGGCCATGATTTTAACACTAGTTATTTACTTTGACACAGTCCCTCCTGCAGGATGACTAAGTCATTTGAGGATTCAGTGACTGCTCCTAGCTTGTAGTCATATGCAAACATAGTCAGGCAGAGCCCTTTGGTACTGGCTTTTACTTCAGAACAGTAGATGCCAAACAGGAAAGGTCCCGGCACAAAACCCTCAGGGACTCCACTGGTGACTGGTCCCTTTGTGGAGGCAAATTCCCCTGTTTGATTATTTCAGTGTTATCTACCCTGCACAAATAACCTTTCTAAGCTTGTTGAACTATCAATGAGCAATGGACTTCAGGAAAAATACAGCAATAAAGCAAAGAACTCCCCTGCTCCATACAACCTCTAGACATTTAAAGTATGTAATATTCGTTAAACTACTGCACTATAATTAGTTGCTGTACCTTATTTGTGGCCCTGCGTGCACCGCCAGAACACATTCACATACCCCTCCCTCCAACAAAGGCTACCTCATCTTCTTGACCAGTACACGGCTATCCAGTTAACTGTAAGGTTTCTCTGTGGTTAGTTTCTTTGCATTAGAAATTGTGCCACTCCCCCCGCCCTATTCTAAGCAACCCTGTGTCCTTTCCAATAAGATTACTATTTTTGTCTCCCATCCTAGCTTTTTCTAAAGCTTCCTTTTAGTTTTCATACACTACACACACAAATCATATCCTGCAAGTAGCCTACACTTGTTACTTACTTGTTGTACCTCTGCTCCTTACTGCAGCAAGCTCCTGCTCGAGCAGACTGTTTTACCACTGTTTTTCTCATCATGAACAAGCTCTGACCAGGTGCACCCGCTCCGTTCGCCCTCACTATGCTCCCCTACCCTCATTCCCACCCACCCCCACATCAATTCCATTTATTCCTACCATAGCTCCTCCGCCTGTTCCATCATCCAACAATTAAGTCCTCCTCCCATTCAATCATCCATTAACAAGTAACACCCTTACCATACCACTCAAGAATAAACACCTGCCCTTCTAATACTCCGTCAAAAACTATCTAGCATCCTCACATCACTTTACCTACCACAACTCATATCCTTACTATTATCTAATGCATCTAAACTACCTAAAAAAAAAACAGCTCATCTTATCCAACATGAGCTCCTTCCATGCACCCATCTCTCTAATTTGCCCCCCTCACCCTCTTACTATACCTTCTGTCTCAACTAACATCCTTACACACAGCTCCTATATCTCAATCTCACATGTATAACCACTTTTCAATCCTCAGCTCTCTCCAGCTACTCAGAAATATCCCCTAATCTGTACACACTTGACATACATCTACAAACTAAATTAAAACTACTTCCTTTCCAAAACAGCAATCACAACATTATATCAAACTCCACTCACTTAAAAAGAAACCTCCCACCTTTCACTTACCTGTACAAACAATCTAACATATTCCTACGTGGAGATATCCACCCAAACCCAGGACCTAACCCTTTGAAGACCAACCTCTCCAGGTCAAACAAAACATTAAAGCTCACAACAATCAACCTCCAAAGTATCAGAAACAAAATACCAGAATTCCATGCCTGGATATCCCTGAATAACGCATACATACGAGCTGCTACTGAAACATGGCTGAAACCCCCATATAAAAGACTCATTCCTGTCCCCAAGGTATGCCTGCCTTAGGGCTGACAGACCTCACAAAAAAAAGAGGCATTGCTATAGTCTTTCTTAACACCTTCACTACTGTCCCATACTCCAGCCGTATTCTGCAATTCACCATAGCCGAGATACTTGTATCTCTACTCAAACTGAACAATTCTAAGTATCTCTGTATCATAGCCATTTACATTCCCCCTTGTAACAATATTCCCCTTCTAAAAGATATTCATGCCTGGATAAAAAACAATATAAATAATAAGACAATTATCCATAAACTGGCTAGAGTTCTCCATTCACTCTTTATCAGCTAATATCAACCTCTTCAACTTTATGCAGCTAATAACAGAAACAACTAGACCTAACAAAAATAAAGACAGTTGTTCAATTCTTGACTGGATACCAGTCTCTGACCCTAACACAATTTCAGCAGTAGGCACAATTCCTAGCAGCATTAGTGATCACCTGCCAGTCTATATACTACAAAAAACCAACCCTATACCTTCACAGCACCAATACAAACTAACTAGAAATCTTACTAACTTTAGTCCCACATCTTTCAATGAAACCCTGAGAAGCATTAATTGGAATATACTAAAATTCTTGCCCCTAGATTAGGCTATTTCTCAACACCTAACACAAATTAGCCCCAATAAGACAAAAAAGAGTAAAAGCAAAGCACACCTTATGGCTCTCTAGAGCTACTATGCAAATCATGGCTGCCAGGGACAAAATATGGAAAAAATGGCAAAAGCACAAGAATGCTAATGACCTTCTACAATTTAGACAGCTCAGACGTCAAGCACAGCACCTAGTTATTAATGATAGAAGAGAATGTCATCTAATCCTCCAAAGAAAAGTACAGTTGTGTACCTACCATAAATGTAGATGTTCAAGTGTATTCACTGTTGCAGTCATTACACTTGTGTTATCCTGCTGGCAGGCTACCCGCAGTCGGCCTGAATTCCAAAGTCCTGGTCCGGCGTTGGTTGCTATCGCCTCTTCCCTGACGTCAGTGTGCCAGGGGTATATAAGATGCAGCCGACGCCATTTTCTTCAGTTTTTCATGCCGCAGATGTCAGGTGCCCCCAAAAGGGTAGGCTAAAAATATTGCTTATAAAAAAGCATGCACTAACATAAACATTACCTTCATCTGCAAGCAAATACACTGCATAGGTTGTATAGAATAGAGAAGTACAGATAAGTCCTAGCAAAGAAAGGGGGATGGTGGGTGGGTAACCTGGACTGCAGCAGTGAATACACTCTAACATCTACATTTATGGTAGGTACACAACTGTACTATGTCCGTGTTTCACTGTTGCAGTCATTACACTTGGATTGAATCCCAAAGCTGAGGTTGGGTGACTGGGTCTAAAGAGAATTAGGAGTGGCTATGAGGCCCTGCAGAACTGCAGTGGCAAAGCCTACTCTGGATTTAGAGTAAAGAGGTAAGTGGTAGCGCTTTGTAAAAGTGTGCACTGAAGTCCAAGTTGTAGCCTCCAAAATATCCTTGGTTGGTACTCATCTGAGGAAGGCTGCTGAAGTGGCTGCTGCTCTGGTTAAATGTGGCCTAATGCCCTTAGGCACTGATTTGCCATGTTGTGAATAGCAGAAACGAATGCAGTGGCCTATCCATTTTGAAATAGTCTGCTTTGAGATGGCCTTTCCTTGTGATCCTGCAGCATATGCCACTAAAAGTTGCTCAGTCTTTCTGAAAGCTTTAGTTTTGTCCAAGTAGAAGCGTAGCTGTCTGTGTATGTCCAAAGAATGCAGAAGTATCTCCCCTTTATTCTGTGGGTTTGGATAAAAAATAGGCAAATGAATGGTTTGATTAAGAGCCACACTGGACACTACCTTAGGCATAAATGTTGGGTTCGTCCTTAGAGAAACCCTGTCTGGATGGAAAATAATAAAAGGTTCCACAGCCATTAATGC
Source organism: Protopterus annectens (assembly GCF_019279795.1). NCBI lineage: Eukaryota > Metazoa > Chordata > Ceratodontiformes > Protopteridae > Protopterus > Protopterus annectens. The sequence continues at coordinate 421,116,049 of NC_056737.1, read as the reverse complement.
CTGTAACTCTGACAATCTTCTTGCTGAAGTTATTGCTAGGAGCAGAGCTGTTTTCCATGATAAGAATTTTATCTCGGCTGCATTGGCTGGCTCAAAAGGAGGCAGTGTGAGCTTTTCCAAGACAAAATTGAGGTCCCATGTAGGTATCAGTGCTCTTCTTGGGAGGTCTTATGTTTTTGGCCCCTCTGAGGTACTGCCTTAGCAGTGGATGTGAAAAAAATAGGTTGTTCGTATTGTAATGAGATGAAATGGCAGAGGCATGGATCTTAATTGATGAGAAGGATAGGCCTTTGTCCAGCATCTCAGTTAGGTATTGTAAAATCTGAGGAATATTTGGAACAAGCGTGTCAATTCCTTGTGCCTGGTTCCAAGCACAGAATCTCTTCCATTTTTCTGCATAAGATTTTCTGGTGCTGGGCCTCCTGGCCTCCAAAATAACATCCATAACTGCTTTAGAGAGAGGTGTGTCCTGAGTGGTTATATTATCCGCTATGCAGCCAGATTTAAGGTTCTGAGTTGGCTGTGCAGGATCTGATTGTTTTGTTGGGTCAGTAGATGAGGAATTTGAGGTGAAGTCCAGGCTGCGCCTTGAGACAAGCTCTTTAGGATTGGATACCAGTGCTGGCATGGCCAGTCTGGGGCAATCAGTATCATTTTTGGCTTCTCTTATCTGACCTTTAGGAGTACCTTGGGGAAGAGAGGCAGTAGAGGAAAGGCATATACTGTAAGGGTTTTCCAGCTGAATGATAGAGCATCCACCCTCCATGCTTGTTTGCGATAAGTCCTTGTGCAGAATCTCTGTAGTTGGCAGTTGTGAGGGGAGGCAAATAGATCTATGTCTGGGCATCCCCATTTCCTTGTTATCATGCTGAAGACTTGTGGATCTAATTTCCACTCGTGAGGGTCCATGAGGCTTCTGCTTAGTTTGTCTGCCAGAGTATTTGTCTTTCCTGGCAGAAATTTTGCTTGCAGGTGCACTTGATAAGTCAATGTTGTGTTCCACAAAGTCATGGCTTGTCTGCAGAGGGGGTAGGAATGTGTGCCCTCTTGCTTATGTACCACATGACTGTAGTATTGTCCATCTTTATCAACAGTTGCCCTGGATGGAGTAGGTCCTTGAAGGCTGTCTGGGCATTCTGTACAGCTAGCAACTCTTTATGATTGATATGAAGATGCATTTGGCTTGCAGGCCACGTGCCCTAAATACATTTTCCTGTCATGTGGGCCCCCCAGGCATAATCCGATGCATCTGTTGTTAGTGTCTGCCTGGCTGTGGGTAAAGTGAATGACTGTCCCTTGTTGTGGTGACAGGCCAGTGGCCACCATCGAAACTCCTGTTGCAGGCAGGGAATGAGGGTAATTAATGTTTCCAAGGTGTGGCAATGTTGAGTCAAAACACTTTTTAGGTACCATTGTAGCTTCCTCATATGCAGTCTTGCATATGGAATTAGCAGAATGCAGGATGCCATGAAGCCCAAAGCCTGCAGAATTTTTCTTGCAGGTAACTAGGCCTTTACTGTCATCTTTGCAAAGTAAGAAGTCAGTTGCCTTTGTTTGTCTGGCGTGAGATAAGCCATCTGGGCAGTTGTATTTAAGCTTGCACCCAGGAATATTATCTCTTGAGAGGGTACTAGTTTTGATTTCTTTTCATTTACTGTGTACCCTAGGCAAATTAGTAATCTTTTTACAAATGCCAGATGCTTCAGTAGAATGCCCTTGCTCTCTGCTTGAATAAGGCAGTCGTCCAAGTAAGGATATATTTGAATTGCTCTTTGTCTGCAAAATGCAATTACTGGTGCCAGGCATTTTGTGAAGACCCTGGGCACAGTAGATAAGCCAAAGGTCAGTGCAGAGAATTGGTAGTGCCTTGATCCAGCTATGAATCTGAGGTATCTTCTGCAAGACTGTCTGATTGGGACATGCGGGTATGCCTCTTTGAGGTCCAAAGTTACAAGCCAAGCCTTCTTGCCCAGCATGGGCAGAAGCTGCTGCAGTGTCAACATTCTGAATTTTGGAACATCCAGAAAAGTGTTTAGAATAGACAGGTCCAGTACTGGTCTCCAGGCTTTGCCCTTTCTGGGTACCAAGAAAAGTCTTGAGTAAAATCCTTGTCCCTGCTCTTGCTGTGGTAATCGCTGAATAGCCCTCATGTCCATGAGAGATGAGATTTGCTTTTGTGCCTCTGCCCACTGATTGTATGGCAGGTCTGGCATACCTTTTGTCTTTGGAAGGGTGTGAAAGTGGAACCTGTAGCCCTGAGAAACTATATTCAAGACCCATTTGTCCTGGGTGATCATGTGCCAATTTTGTGAAAAAAGTGCTAGCTTTCCCCCTAAGATAAAAGCCAAAAGATAAGTGCTTGGCATTGGCAGTGGACAGTCATTGAGACTGTTTTCTATATGGCTGTGATTTGTCTTCTCCGCTTTTGGAGGTAGAAGCACCCCATTGTTTAGGCCTGTATGAGCCTTGGGGCTGAGATCTGCCTCTAGGGCATCTGTATCTGCCTCTTTGTGGCCTGTCTGTCACTGGAAAGGATCAATTCTTAGAAGGCCAGTTCCTGCTAAATCTGGGGGGGCTGAACCTGTAAAAAAATCCTTTACTGTCTGCATAGCTTTTGCTTTATCCTCCATTTTCTTTAACACCTCTTCTGCCTTAACACCAAACAAAGTATCATGCTGTAATGGAGCATCCAATAATTTTGCTTTAACATGATCTGGCAGACTCTGTTCCTTTAACCAAGCATGCCTTCGAATGACAGAACCTGTAACAGCGGCCCTGCAAGAGGCCTCCAGTGAATCAAAACCACATTGCAAAGTATGCTTTCCCACTTGTTCAGCTGCATGCAATAAATCCTGCATTTCCTTGTTTTCAGAACATTCAGAATTTGTCAACATTTTCTGTTTTAGCAGTGACATTAAGTACTGCTGATATTTAAGCATATGAAACTGACAATTTAAAGCCCTTACAGCCAAGGTAGCAGAGGTGTAAACGTTTTCCCCCACCTGTCCAGTGCTCTAGAATCCCTATCAGAGGGGGACAGGGTTTTTTGCAGTGGAAGCCTTGACCCCTTTGGGACCCTTAGATATAGTTTCTGGGTCAGCAGCAGGGTTTTTATATAGAAATTTGTGAGAATCTGGAACCCTGTAGTAACTATCTGGCTTAACTGGTGCAGGGGGTAAAGAGTCAGGAGACAGATTGGACTCTGAAAATACATCAACAATGTCTGGTACAGGTGGAATAGCAAGAGGTCTGTGCTGAGGCAATAAAAGAAAATCTCTGAGCCTTTTCTTAGATTCTGAATAATCTTGGCTCTCCCAGTGGAAATGCTCTCTCATGGTGTGCAGGGTTTCCCCAAAAGAATAGTCCTCAGGAGGAGAGGCTGCAGGGATAAATATCTTCAGCATCAGAGTCCTCATAGGGAGGAAGAGAGAATCCCTGTTCTGAAGAGGAGTCAGAGAAAATGGAAACCTGATCAGAGGAATCATAATCAGTGTCTTGCCTAGGCCTTTTATCAGGAGGGGGATGGGAACCCCTGATCAAAGTAATTAGGTCTTCGGCCATTTTGAGCATCTGTTTCTTAGGCATGGAACTCTGTCCATGAGAATGCTGTACTTGTTTCTATGTCTTTAAAGCTGTTTTAGTCTTTGTCTTGGATGCTGAGGTTGGCTTGATATAAAGCTGTGTAGGTCTGAAAACACCCTCAGAAGCCGATGCCTGCTCAATGGCTCCGGATCCATCTGAGGGATTAATTTCCGAAGGTACAATACCTTGAGTATCCAGAGGCCTAGCTGTCTCCACGTGGGAGTCGGAGGCGGCCTGTGGCTCTGAGGTAGCGTGTGTCAGGGGCTGCGAAAGCGCCTCACTGAGAACCGGCTACTGGCCTAGAGGAGGCTTCGTCGTCGGTTTTGGACCTCGGATTCCTGCCCTTTTCTTTTTCCTTGCGCTTTTTATGAACTCCAGTCGTTGGCTGTTCTGACAGCATTATATAGTTAAACCTTCGGCCAAAGTAATGAAATGCAAAATCGTACCGACGCTTAATAGTGCGTTGGTTAAATCTAGCACAAAACCGACAACTAGCAACGTCGTGGTCGGGGCCTAGGCAAGAAATACAGTAAGAATGAAAATCCTTATGAGGTATTTGCTTCCCACAAGAAATACAACTGTTAACTTTTTCTGACATCGGTCTGGAGCAAGAAAAAAGTTTCCCCAATGGGGTACTTAGCTTTATTGAAGACTTCGGATCTGAAATTCAATTTCGAAAATCTCTGGAGTCGGCCGACCAGCACTTGCGAACTGCTTTTACTTCGGGCACTGCGCAGCAAGAAAGACTGAAGAAAATGGCGTCGGCTGCATCTTGTATACCCCTGGCACACTGATGTCAGGGAAGAGGTGACAGCAACCGTTGCCGGACCAGGGGAATTCAGGCCGACTGCGGGTAGCCTGCCAGCAGGATAACCCAAGTGTAATGACTGCAACAGTGAAACACGATGAACATCCACAAAATCCAAAGAAATTTTGGAACTATATCTCAACTGTAATTAACCCTGGTACCAAAAACAATCTCTGCCCATACCCTGAGAAAACACCTAGTGAAACAGCCACTCTCTTCAATTCACACTTCATTGACACAATAGCCAAACTCACCACCACCTTTTCCCAATCTAAGTCCAATACCAGCTCTCCTTCACTAACAGCTCTGTCACAGGATACCACAAACCCCTCCTTAACCTCTCATTCTCCTCCATACCCATCACTATAATTAAACTTCTCCTAAAACTGAAACCAGGCTCCTCTGCATTTGACACCCCCAGAATACCTTCAAATGTCAACAAAATCCATTGCCTATCCCATTAGTATTCTTCAATACCTCCCTCCAACAGTCCTTTATCCCTTCTCTCTGGAAAAAAGCATATATTCTTCTTCTCCATAATGGTGGTAATAATATAGATATTTCTAATTTCCAACCCATTGCTATTCTCTCCCCCTCTCTAAAATCCTGGAAAAATGTATTCGTCATCGCTTCTAAACTATCTACTACTAAACAAACTCCTTCCCCTACTCAACATGGGTTTAGGCCAGACCACAGCAAAACCACAACTCTTATTTCCTTTATGGACATAGTCAACCAAGCTAGAAACTCTGCTAAATTTGTATCCTCACTCTTTTTTAACCTCTCAAAAGCTTTTGATATAGTCTCCTACTCCCTACTCGTTAGTAAACTCTCCAATCTAGGTGTCTCTCCCCCAACTTTAAACTGGTTCACTAACTATATGAAAAACAGACAACAATCAACTAGATGGCTCAAATCTTTCTCTCCATTTTTTGAGTCTTGCACAGGTATTCCCCAGAGCTCCATCCTAGGACCCCTTCTTTTCAGTATTTTCATAAATGACTTTCACTCCACTCTTAAAAACGGATCTGTCATACAATATGCAGATGACTCAACCATTATTTGCACTGCCAAATCAACAATAGAACGTATGCAAATAACTCAGAATGCCTTTACTCTTACTGAAACATGGATGGTCAATAATCAGCTAGCCTTAAATTCGAGCAAAACCAAATTGCTACTATTCACTCCCAAGAAAAACTTACTGCTTAACAAGACAGATTTCATCATTCATTCCAAAAACACCACCACCACAGAGGATGTTTCCTACATCAAAGTATTGGAGTTACTCCAGATGAAAACCAAACATTTGATCTCCATATCCACACAATAATATCAAAAAAACAAACCAAAAACTAGGCACCCTCTATCAACAAACACTTTAACTGTTCTACTAAGTGGACTTTTGCCTCAACCTTTCTCCTACCTTCTCTTCTGTATGGTGCTCCTCACTTTACTAATATCCATTCTTCCCTAAAAGCCAAGCTTGAACCCTGTTACAAGGTCACCAAATCTGCAACCAATGCAAAATTCTC
>NC_056737.1:420945124-421105124 GCF_019279795.1 Protopterus annectens | reverse complement strand
TCCTCATTTCCACTGTCCCTCATATTCTGCTGAATAGCCATCCTAAAATACTTTATCAAATGTACATACTCAGTTCTTTCCAAATGTTTTCCTGTAGTACTGCATTCTGCATTTCTTACATAATTATTTGTTCCTTTTTGTCTATACCTGTGAGGCCATTCACATTTCAAGATAAGGAACGTGTTGCCATTATTTCCACCTATTATGTATGACAGCTTTTTAAAATGTCAATTTATAGTTTTTGTGATACATGCATCCACTAATATTTGGCAGATTGATCCTTTATACATTTTTTTCTCAACACTGGTACCTATGCCACATTTTATAAGACTGTTTAAATGAAAACCCTCAAACACACACACACACACACACACACACACACACACACACACACACACACACACACACACACACACACTCAAACACACACACGAAAACCCCCATAACCTGTTAACTTAATATAAAAACACAAAACTATGTAACAACTTCAAAGAATGAAGTTTAATCCTCCTAATAAGAACTGTCCCAGATAGACAGCTGCAAATACAGGCCTTAATTAACCTAAAGCTAAGGTTATCCATGCTAAGATGCATGTTACTGCCTGTACTTCTACTTACTCTAACTGCTGTCTGTTCTTTATTTTTATTCTCCTTCCAGATGTGAAACACACCTCAAATGCTTTCATAAAACAAGCCTGGAATAAATCATTGCTTTAGCTGTCTTCTAAGCTTGTCTCCATGTAAACCTTAGAGAAAAGAAAATGTAGCCCTCAGGTGCAAACTTCTAAAGCCAAGCTGAAACATTTTTTGCTAAAGAACTTTTCATTATCTTCAGTGTTCTCTTAGTTTCTAGCCTCTCCTTAAAACTTATTAGATTAAGCTAAGGGTCTTAATCCAGACATTACCCTATGCAAAAGTAAGAGAAAACATAGCAGCAATGCATACATTATCATCTGTGCATTTCTGCACCCCATCCCCACCTCAAAACCCCCAAATTACAGTCTATTAACTTAAGTATGCTTTTGTCTAGCCTTTTTTCTCCTTTTTGCTTGGTAATGCCTACATTTTTAATACTAAAAAAATAAAAAATGCATCTGTTTACTTTAGTAGCTTTATCACATACAGTAACTGAAAATACTTTACTATAAAACAATCATGAAAAGTTTCATAGAAATATTGTTAAAAATAGAAATTGTTTTACTTACAGCTACCTTTTTCCTTTCTCTTCCACTCTCCTCAGTGTACTTTCAAACACTAATGACATTAAGTAAAGGGTATTTTTCCATTATCGGGGCAACAGTTACGCAATGATCGCAAAGCTGTTAGACCTGAAGTTCCAAAATAATTTTGAGAAATATGAACACCAGGAGCCCCCCACACGTCTATAGCATTATGAAATAAACAAAGCTGAACTGTTAAAAGGTGATCCCCTTTTATAGTGTCTGCTTCAAATTAAGCAGGAGCCGTGGAATGGTAAAATGTTTTCCCCCGTGTTTTTTATTCCTTGTGATTTATTTTGGGTATATATTGCAGCTTGTAAGCCTGGAAGAGTGCAGTTACAGATGTATACTGCTGCCCCGTTAACGTCACATTTAAATTGCATCCTTTTGGTTGTCAGTCGTATGAGTTGGTACTGTGCTTTACCTGTTTATCTTCAGTAAGATTTATAACTTTGGTCACATTTCAGTTGCATCCCGAGTTCGCTGACAAATCTAAAGAAATACGCTGCAGAACTTGAAACTCTTCAGTGTGAATACCCACTTTTGAATGATACAATTTAAATGTGACCAAACTTTAACATCTTACTGAAGATAAAACAGCTAAAGCACAGTACCCACTCAGACAGCTGTCAAGCAAACTCGTTCTAATACCATTAACTATTTAAAGGGACTCCAACTGCTCATGACATCTGTTGCCCCGATAACGGAAAAGTACCAAGTAAAGCAAATATTTTTCAGTTCACCACAAGTTTAAAAAATACAACAAAAGTCCACTCTTTCTACTTTTTCTTGTACAGCTGTATTTCACAATGCAATTAATGCTTTGCAGTCTCATTTATTCACTAATTTTTGTGTTGCTGGTCTTCCAGTCTCATTTATTCACTAATTTTTGTGTTGCTGGTCTTCTTCCTGTTCATCTTCACCTCCCAACTTCAGACTCTGGTTCAATTCCAAGGTTCTCCCAATCTGTCTAGTCAGCTTCTCTGCTTTTCTCTCTCTCAAGCATTTTCTTTTAGAACAATGGAAAAGGTTTGATTTGCAATGTCTCTCCATGTGCTTTGTTATCAGAAGAACGAGGAGTAGAGTCGCTTTCTGCTTGATGGCTCACTTTTGTCAGACAGACAAAAAAACTTTCATACTTCCTCCTCAGCCTGTTATGCATAAAAAAATGACTTTAACCCTCCAGGAAAAAATATTCTAGAGACAGGATACAGCAGCTTGAATCTCACCTTTCTCTTGACATTCCCTGATTGCTGGAAAAAGTTTTCTTTGCCTGGTGTACAGTGAACAATCATTTTTCACAACCACTCTACTGCCTCTAATTTAACTCTTTGCAATTTTGCCACAGTTTTGTCAATATCAACTCATTCTGCTGGTATGTTTTCATCTTTACTAATAACGTCTTGCTGCTTTCCTATGGCCAGGTTTGGAGCATACATATAGTGCACCCTTTAAATTAATAGTTCCTGCTGTGGAATAGCAGTCCAGTTGCTTATCTGTGCCTTCATAAAATTAATAGTCTGTTCCTTCTAGTTTCTCTGGTAAAGCAGAAAATCTCATAAGTTTTATGTGCTCTATCCTCTAATTCTACAATTTTTTGAAACATCATGCTCAGCTACCTTTACTTCATTTAGTCTGTTTTTGTGCAGTTTTATCAGCTCATCTGAATATCTGTTTAAAGCTTCTTCCATTTTTTGCAGTCTTTTGTTATCTGAATTAATATACTCTTTCAATATTTTATTTGAATCAGCTCTGAGCAAATTTGACTTACTCTTCCTCTAGATTACTGGAAAATCATAATTTAGCATAGTTTTCTACGCAGCCTAATTTAACAATGTACATCACATAACTTGTGCTAACGCTACATCCAACAATCAAGACTCCACACTGCCATAAAAAAATCCCCCAAAATATACATTATTCTACTGGAGGCATTTTAAAATATTGATATGAAATTAACAGGTGCAGGAGCACACAAATGAAGTACTAAACACTTATGAAAAAGTACCTCCCAAAACAGCACTAAAAATTTGCCATTATTTTGATGTACTTTAACATAGATCTTATTAAGCAAACACTCAACTGACTAGTAAATCTATTCTGATATATTTAACAGCATTCAATCATATTTTTGGTATACAAGACAGCAACATTACTAAAATACATACAAGTTACTTATATTAACAACCAACCACTTGCAAAAGGAGCATCATAATCTTGAGCATTTGCAACACAAACTTACATTTCCATCTTGAAAACGCATTCTACTATATATAACAAGACCATAAGTTCCAGCTCCATTATGGTGTGCATACTACAAGCTTTAACTGCCATTCTATTAGTGTGTTCTGACAACTGTCTTTGTTTCAGCTTATCTCCCTTTAAACTCAATGTAGAGTACAAACTCAAAGAAATAAAAAAAAAACATGATTCTAACTATTCAAAAGTAACACCATTCTGAAATATTACAATGCACCTCAAAATTCAGATCCTACACTCATATTAATATACAAATTAACTAGAAGTATAATGCACCAAACATTTAACAAAAGCCCACTCATTCGACTTGGTTAGAATTACCTACCAAAACTATCAATGAAATATCAACACACTATACCATATCAGTAGTTAAACTGCATAATTTTGTTTTAAATACCATCACAAGCCATGCTTAAACAATGTTATCATAGCTCTGTAGTCAACCTCATTTAATCCTTTAGGAAGTATAAAACTTCCTTTAACATGATCCCCATTCAATCCACCATACAAATCAGTAAAATACTAACAACAAATTCACACCATCACAAAAGCATTCAACAATGCAGTAAGCCATGTGATTAAGCCTGAAGGAAGTATAAAAATTCTTTTAAAATGCCCCTTAATTCATGTTGGTGTCACAACTGCACACTTTCTGTACAATAACTCAACAGATCAGTCTACAGCAATAAAGTAACCCTTAGGATAGAAGTCTGGTGAGATCCTGGTCATGTTACTACATTACCATTCTGCCCTCACAGCTTAACAACCACCACCACTAAACCACAGTTTCATATAAAGTATAAAAAAAAATCACATTAATTGTACCTTTGAAGTTCTTTGCAATCATCATACACACAAAAAGACATCTCTCCTGACCCCACTTCCTAACAATTACTAATGTTAATGTCCAAGAGTTACTCGACTGAATACTGGATTACTTCTTACCAATGCATATCTATCAAGATACAGGCCACTACTGTCTAACCTTTTCTGTTTGGACTCGGGCTCCCAATCCTCCACAATTTCTCAGCCACCAATAAAACCTTTCCTCAGGATGTAAAACCACTGACTCTTTAGTCATTCAGTCCAAAGTAGGTGGACTCCCTTGCAAACTGTCTACTGGTGACTGGGTACATATTTGAATTACTGAATGAAAAAAGTACTTTTAACATTGCTGAGAAACCCCAGTTGCACTTTAACTTACACCATCTGCACTCCCCCATCACAGCCAAAAAAACCCAGCCCTTTGCTGCACAGTAGTCTGTAAGAAATCATTGTACACCACTAACAGTCCTTCCTTTTCCAGCACTGTTTTTTTAGGGTTTCAAAACTCTGGCAGAAACTAATGTTTTTCATACCATGTACTGAACTGCACCAGAATCCTTCTCAGTTGATCATACACCCAGTCTGCAGCAGACAACAGAAATCTGTAAGCGTTCTCAAAGCTCAGTGACCTCTTCAAACCACCGAGTCTATTGGCCATCTTTATTTTATCAAAATGTCAGCAGTCAAATCTTTCTTTACTTTCCAGTACACACCTGAGCCTCAAAAGGGATCTTCCCTTACCTTAACTTGTAAAGTCACCAACTCTGCTCGATGTACACAAACTGTTTAACCACAATGACTAATTCCATAACTTCACCACTGCCTGGTGCAATGATAACAAACCTCACTGGAACTGCTACCAAACATCTCAAACTGGTTAACACGCTGTCTTAACCCTGAGACCACTTTCATCTGCTGCCATAAAGCTTCCAGGACACTATACAAGTTTATTTTCCAAAGCCACATGACATACTGATGATTGCTTTTTTAACCTGACAGGAGCACAACATCCATGAGGTGGCCCCTGCATCTCTTTTAAACCTGTAAAGACACCTCTTCACTTTTTCTGAATTCTGCTAATAGTAATGTGCAAATAACAAATGCCACTTTTTAAAAAAAATGTGGTTCGTACACCCATTAAGTGCAAAAAAAAAAAAATAAATCACTATAACCTGAAAATGTCTGAAAAGATGCACTTATGCATTGTGAACTCCTGTGCAGACTATTCACTGATACTTAATCTGTAATCTGACCTTTTAATGTCCTGCATTTCTGAAATTTATAACACCCAGTTATGTACCTCAGCTCTGAGGGCTGAATTAAACAATTCTTATCTCTTACAGTACTGATCACATTAGATCTTAAACAGACCAGCAGCATTAGTTGTGTGGCTACCTTGTCCCATTCCAGCTGGCAGTGCCTGAAAGGCAGACAACACACAGTTTATTCTTCTGTAACTTTACTGCAGTACTGAATTTGCTGGATTCAGTACCTGTGATTAAGTACATTAAATGCGAGAAATTTACTTTAACCCAACAAGAAATTGAAAAAAAAATTTTTTTTGTTCAATTAAAATATTTTCTTGCTTATTCTTGTCACTATACAACTACTGTCCTGTCTGCTGGCAGTCAGGAATGTGACAACTAATAAACTGAATGCCAACAGATGTTAATCGGGAAAAAATCTGACTAGAACCAAGTGGGTAATATGCAGGAATACCATGTAAAAATAAACAATCATTACAAATAATAGACTTCCACTAGCAGGGTGCAATATAAAGATGAAGTTTCTTTGAAAGTGTAATTTCAAGGTAGTGTTGTTATAACTTAATGACTAAAAAAGAAAACCAACACAAGGCTGTAACTCAAACAGCTGCACTCTGGTGAGCCATTCATACATTTGCCTCTCCCATCCTGCCTTGCAGATCACCCCACATTATTCCACGAGCCTCTCCTTTCCAAATGATTAGGCCTTCAGTAACTACACTTGGTGGGAATAGGAGTTGAAAAGAAAAGTAGCTATTCATCTTGCAAGTGTACTGATTTTTTTTAAACTCTTTACATTATTATAATAAGCTATCACATTACACTTAGTCATTTCTTAACAATAATTTCAGCACATACGAAGAAGCATACCTCTGAGCTATACAGATTTTTGCAGAATGCAAATTTTTGTCTTACATTTTTGGTTTGTTTTTCATAAAATTGTGGTTTTCTGGCAAATTAGTGGCAAATCATTACAGACTGAAGTTAGCAAATAATGACAGACATTTGAGTTTCAGACTTCATGCCCTTCAGAAAATTCATGCTAATGTAAAACCTGTTATTCTATCAACTTTCTAGGTTTGTAAGAACAATATTTAAAAATTGTCCCTATTTTTGGGCCTTTGTCCCACTTTTATAAATGGCTTTGTCTAGATTTCTCGCTCTAAGAAGTTGAGGGGTATGCTAAATAGCTTTCTACATATCACATATATTTTTGGTAACTGGGTAAAAGGTCTGAAGACCTTTCTCAATCAAGACGCCAGTATTAAGGGAGGACTTCCAAGAGTGTTGCACACTGAGTAACAACTTAATTCTAGCTCTCCCAGTGTGAAAACAGAAACTCAGCAGAAGGCCAATGGACTTTTGTCTTTCTGGGTAATTTTCAGTAACTGGCTAGTAAATGCACTGCCTAGATGCCAGGAAAAAAATAGAGGATGTGAAGGAAAATCAGCTACAAAAAGTGAGGTAAAAACACTGACTGAGAAAAGTACTGCAGCTTTTCAGCAAAAAGCAGTGCAAGTTCCAGGCATGACTTCCTGTAATCTAGAGGAAAGCATAAGACAACTGCACATAGACTGGTTTAAAATAAATGAAACACTGATGGAGTATATCAAAGAGTATATTAATTCAGATAACAAAAGGTTGGAAAAAATGGAAGAAGCTTTAAACAGACATTCAGATGAGGTGATAAAACTGCAAAAATCAGAGGTCAAAGTGAAGAAAAGGCTAGCTGAATATGAGACTGCTCAAGAAGAGATGTTTTAAAAAATAATAGAATTGGGGGATAGAGCACGTAAAGAAAACCTAAGAGTTTCAGCTGTACCAGAGAAGCTGGAAGGAATAGACTGTATGAATCTTATGAAAGCACAAATAAGCAACTGGACTGGTATTCCACAGCCGGACTTGTTAACTGAAAGGGCACAATGTGTGTATGCTTGAAACCTGGCTATGAGAAAGCAGCCTAGACCTTTAATAGTAAAGGTGCAATCCTACCAGCAGGAGGAGCTGATTCTGACAAAACCATAGCAAAAGGAGAAAATACTAAAAGTGGTAGACATCAGAGTATCTGTGGAAAATGATTACTGATTGTACAACAGGCAGATGAAGAGAAAATTTATTTCACTATTCTGGGAATGTCGAGAAGAAGGCATGATATTCAAGTTGCTGAACCCAGCTATCTTCAAAATATTCTTCCCTGGAGGGTCAAAATCATTTTTGATGAAGTACATGCTAAGGAGGACATACAAAAGTTTGTCCAACAAAAAGTAGATTCTGCTTCTTGTTCTTTTGGTAATAACACAGAGAGACTGTGTCAGTAAAGCATCTTCCAATGTTTCAACGGAAAATGCTGGAGAGAAGGAAGGGAGCACAAGAGTTGACTAGAAGAATCAAGAGTACATTGGAAATGAAGCCGAGACAGGATTTGGAGATGGAATCAAACAGAACAGGAATAAAACCAGTCACTTGGAAGTTGAAAAATGTGGGATTACAAAGCAATAATTATATTTGTGAAATATGACTGAACAATAAAGTATGGAAATATTGGACTTTTTCGGACTTAGTTGGACTTGTGGGGGACTCTAAAGTCTATGCCCTACTTCATGTTATTAATGTTCAGAAAAATACTTGGGGGAGGGGAAGAGGAGGGAGAAAGTTAACTAGGTAAAATAAATGTTTTTCTTAATAGTGTATGATTTTCTTTGATGCTATAAGTAATGTTTCCAAAGTTGCCTTTTTTTTGTAACTGTAATGTGGACACTAGTGGAAACGTGTTCCTGTTTTTTTTTCTCCTATCTCTCTCTCTTTCTCCTGGTTCAGCTTTAAGAAATGTAGGCACTGCAATGTATTAAAAAAAAAAAAGATGAAGAAAAATGTCTGGTTAAAAGAGCATGACAAAAGAAAAATTAATGTGCTTTTTCTCATTCTTGCATGAGAAAATGAATGGATTAAGGCCCTTAGCTTGACCTAGTAAAACGTTTTAAGAGAAAGCAAGTACATTATAGTAACTAAATGTATGCTTAGCAGCAATTCCTGGTCCTCATGTCTCCATGGAGACAAGGAGACTTAAATTGGCTACAATCTGATAAAGAGAAATAGGCCATGAAAAAAAAAGAGAAATTGGCTAGGAGGTTATGTTCTCTGGAAGCATTCATGTGTTTTCCCAGCTGTCAGAGCTATAAAAATAAGACAAAACTAGACAGAACTTAGTAGAAGCACACACTGTACCATGTATCGTAGAATAGATAAACTTTTAGGTTGACTCAAGTCTGAGAGTGTGGCTGTCAATTTGGGAAATGTGTACCTATTAGGAGGGCACAACTTCAATATTTGAAGATGTACATAGTTTTGTGTGTTAGTATTAAATTAATAGGTTTTAGGTGTGCTTGTTTTTGTTTTGTTTTTTTTTTTATTTGACGACTTTCAATAAAACAAAAACGTTTTGTAAGATGTGACATAGGCGCAAATGGCTATGACAAGAAACAACTGTATAAAAGTTCAACCTGCCAAACAGTGTATTTATGTAACACAAAAGCTGGAACTAGACATTTAACAAAAAAGCTGTAATACATAAAAGGTAGGAATAATAACGTTTTAATACAATGATGCTTTCTGTAATGTCTTCAAATGTCAATGGTTTTGCAGATAAATACAAAAAAGAAAGAGCAGTGAACTATATTTAAAAATGAAGTGTGCAAATAGCTATGTTACAGGGGATACACTTGGAAAGAACTGAACATGTGAATTTGATAAAGAAAGGTTTTCATGATGGTTATTCAATTGAATACTTGGGACAAAGGAAAAGAGGAATACTTATGTTAATTGCTAAAGCAGCTCCAATAGTGATAGTAGAAGAAAAAAAAAAAGATAACAATGGTAGATTTGTAGTATTAAGGGGTTACTGGCAAGAGAGGAGGATTATACTCGCATGTACTTATATTCCACCTAAAACTGCCATAACTGAGCTTAAGAAAATTCTGGGAGAAATAATAAGCTTTCAGCAAGGATCATTATTTATAGGTGGGAACTGGAATTTGATTTGCAGCAGTGAAGATGTGTCTGGGGGGTGCACAGAAGGAAAGTATACAAAAGGAGGGTAGACGTTTGAAGAAATTTATGAAAATATTTGGCATGGAAGATGAAGCACAGAAGCTAGAGATGAGGAGAGAGTCCAACTGGGCATTCCTAGACTTGGCGAAAGCATATGACAAGGTCCCAAGAAAACTGATCTGGGCAGAAGTGTGGTGGTTTGAAGTCCAGGAAACATTGGTAGAATTAGTACATGCTATGTATAAGGATCCAATGACTCAAGTACAGACGGTGTGTATGGCCTCACAGAGGGGTTCCCAGTGGGTGTACATCAGGGTTTAGCTCTGAGCCCACGGCTGTTCATACTCATGATGGACTACATTAGCAAACAGGTTGGACAGGATGGCTCAACAAAGCTGCTGTATGCAGACGATGTGGCAGTACAGGCAGACTCTGAGCTAGAACTTCAGCAAAGGCTACGAGAATGGAATGCAAATTTGAAGGCACATGGGATGAAACTAAGCACAGATAAGATGGTGGTAATGGCAGCAAATTGGGGAAATCAGAAGAAGCTGAGAATAGAGATAGAAGTGAAGATAGTGGAAGAGTTATACAGCTTCAAGTATCTGGGAGGAGTAGTTGCGGAGAAGGGTAGTCTGAATGAAGAGGTCAAAGCTACAATCAGAGGGGCTGCAGTCAATTGGCATAGAGTATCAGGTATAGTCTATGACAGAAGAATGTCAAAGACACTGAAAAGTAAGGTGTACAAGACAGTGGTGCGACCAGCACTACTGTATGGTACAGAAACCTGGGCAGTAAAGGCAGAACAGTTGAAGAAGCTAGAAGTGATGGAAATGAAGGGCCTGAGAAATGTGATAGGATGCACACTGTGGGACAGACGAAGAAATGAGGACATAAGAGCAGAAGCCAAAGTAGCTCCAATTGCAGAAAATATCAAAGAGAACAGATTATGGTGGTTTGGGCACATGTGTAGAAAAGCAGAAGACAATCTGGTGAGGAAGATTTGGGACAGACAGGAAGAAGGTAAGAGGAAGCGAGGATGTCCAGTAAAGAGGTGGATGGATTTTGTGAAAGCAGATCTGCGACAGTCAGGCATGAGTGTTGAAGAAGACGGGAGTGTGACACTGAATCGGGAAAGCTGGCAACAGTTAACATGATACCCCAACCCCATGTAGAAAAATAGGAAAAAGTGGGATGATGATGATAATGATTTGGCATGGAAGATATGAATTCCATACTAAGAGTTCAGAGTAAATTTACATATTATTCCCCAAGATATAAAAACTGGGCTAGGCTAGACAATTTACATTTCATAAGAACATACATTTAATTGAAGGTCTTGATATGTACCCAATAACTATTTCAGATCATGGGTCAATAACAACTAAAATAAAAAACAGGGTAATGAAATAAAATGAGACAATGACGCTTTCCCATCTATCTGTTGAAAAGAGAGAAATGTAAGGAAGTGGAAATTATTCAGAAGCTATTACAGCAGACAGAAATTTCATCTGAAAATATAGCTAGGGAGTGGGATAAAATTAAAGTGGAATTTTAAAATAGGGTGGAAATAAAAGAAAGAGAGGTATGGTTAAGAAGTAACAAGAATTATTTAGAGGGGCTGACAAATGTTAAAGTACTGCAGAATGGATGAACATCACAGAACAAGAGGAGGAGTGACTGCAGAATGCTAAACAGAAAGTAAGGGATTACCTCGAACATATGCATAAGTTTAGAAAGACTGCTGTTAAGCAACTGTTTTTGATATCTCTAGAGCACAAAAACTTTTAGCACAATGACTCAGGCAACAGAAAGTAGAAAGGGCTGTCAATATGTTTAGGGAGCCTATAACTAGGTAAAGAAATCCTGTAGAAGTATTAGAAATATTTAGGAAATTCTATGAAAGTCTGTATAAAGCAGAAAAATACAGAAATCAAGAAAAGGTGCAAATAGAAATGATTATGGAATAATTAAATATGCCAAGGTTAGAGAATTACTAACAGTTAGGATTGGAGGAGATCAGATCAAACTGGTGATGCATAACCAATCTACAGGAATGTCCCCAGGAACAGATGGTATATTCCTGTGGAAGTTTGGAAGCTAGGAGGGGAAAAAAGTGATAAAGATCTGGAAGGTTTTGTTTAACACTATTTTAAGAGGAGAAGGACCAACATCCTGGAAGAAAGCAGTGATAGCTGTAATACCCAAAGTGGGTAAAGACCCATCAGATTCAGCTTCGTACAGGCCCATTCCAATACTAAACCATGATTATAAAGTGTTTATGTCTATAATGGCTAAAGAAATGGCAAAACTGAGGCTACAACTGACAGAAATGGATCAATGTGGTTTTGTAGAGGGAAGGAAAACATTCAACAACATTAACAGAACACTGCTGATCCCAAGGGAAGCAGAATGTAAGAAAATATCACTACTGTTGGTGGGTCCTGATGCAGAGAAAGCATTTGACAGAGTAAGCTGGGACTTTATGAGCAGGGCAATGGAAGCATTTGCATTCCCTAATAACATTATAAGGTTGATTAGGAGGATATATAAGGGATTGGATGTGAAAATTAAAGTTGGTGGAGTCCTCTCTGATGACTTCTGCTTGAGCAAAGGAATCAGGCAGGGGTCTCCACTTTCCCCTTTGTTATTTGCATTATATTTAGAACCACTGGGAAAGAAAATAAGGGACCTAGAAATTCAAGGATATAATTGCTATGGTAGTCAAGACAAGCTGGCTCTATTTGCAGATGATATTTTATACCTGACAATACCAGAAAAGGACATTACAGTGTTGTAAAACATATTCAGACATTTTCAAATCTTTTTGGGATACAAAATTAATGAAGCTAAAACAAAGGGATTAGTGTTAAATTATGTACCCACACATGAACTGGTTCAGCAATATCCAGATTAATGGGGACCTGATAAAACGAAGTATTTAGGAAAATGGATTAAAAATAATTCTAAGGAGATGTGGGTCGAGACTAAAAAGATAATACAAAAACTGAGACACTGGAAGCTCTACTATATGGATATGTATGCTAAGATAAAAGCAGTTAAAATATTTTAGTTCCTTTAGTCTTATAGACAGGACAAGCATATTTTTATCAACCAGAGGACATGTTGTGGATGACAATAAAGAGCTGAAGGATTTTATCTGGGAGGGAAAGACAGCAAGAGTTAAGTGGGATAAGCTGATTCTTCCAATAGAACAGGGCGGCTTGGGATTACCTGATTTGAAGGAGTATTTCAGAGCAACACAGTTAAGGCAAAAGCAGAAACCTATAATTCAAAGTGGAAAGGGATGATGATGAAAGGGAGGGGAGCTCAAGAAACCAGGACAGACTGGTATTTTGGATGCACATCTTTAATGAGAATAACAATAATCATAAAGATTACATTCATAAAGTGACAGAACGTATTCTAAGAACTAAGCCAACACAGAAATGGAGAAACAATATGGATGACTGCAATTAGGAATACAGACAATAGGCAAGAGGGGGCTGGAATTTATTGGAGAAAGCTGGCAAAGGAACCAAGGTATTGGGAGAAAATAACTAGAGAGGGAAAGGTAATAGAATGGGAATATGCCAAGAATTTATTTGGACTGCAGGTTAAAGACTGCCTTCCCTTATCAAGGCTTGATATCAGAGTATAAGCAAAGAGAAAGAAATGGGGGGGGGGGGGTCCTAAACGAAAGACCAGCACTGATGGAGTTTTTAGTAGAATCTAGAACAGAAGCTGCTGTTAAAAAAGGGTTAATTAGTACAGTATATAAAATATTGCATGATAACTATAGGAATCAATCAGAGGAGGTTAGAAAAGATTGGAAAGAGAGATTGGATAAGCAATTCACAAAGAAACAATAGGGGGGTGTATGTATGTCTCCCAAACATGCAACAAAATCTAGAAGATTTAGGACTTTTGCTTGGAAATGTTTACATAGATATTTTATACCCAAAGTAGACTCCAGAGAATTTTTCCTCAGGTGGACAGTATATGTTGGAGGTGTGATGGGGAAGAAAGCGGTAACTGGGAACATTTTCTGGGAGTGCAATGAGTTTGCAGACTTTAAAGATTCCCTGCAGACTGCTCTGTTGGAGATCCTGAGTGAACAAATTGGTTTAACTGGGTAAATGATTTTTTCTGAGCTATGATACAGAATCAGAATTACCTAAACATAGTAAGACCTTACAGAGTCTAATTATGGTGGCTGCTAAAAAAGCAATTACTAGAAAATGGAAATCAAAGTCTAAGCCAACTGTATTCAATGTAGTGAATATAGTAACAGATAAAACAACTGTAACTGGGATCTTTAAAAAAGTGCTGGAGCAAGTTATGTAAGAAAAATGGGAAATGTGGGAACAATACATACAGGGGAGGAATGAAGTTTAAAAAAAGGCAGAACTTGAATGAGCTATGTCATGTTTGACTGGCAATGACTGGATAGATTATAAGTGATGTATAATGCTTGCAGCTAGGATTGTGTCAATATGGTTTGTGATGTAAAATGCTTGCAGGTGGGATTGTGTCACTATGGTTTGTTTTCATTTATATAAATGTATGACTGCCTGTGTCGCAAGTGATAATTTAATAAAGATGCTTCTTGTTTTTTTAAAAAAAAAAGACTCTGGTGTTAAGGCAGAACACTTTATACAGTACAGAGTAATAACCCAATATATAGTGCTATCACTATATATTTACTGATTAATGTACTTTATGAACAAAACATGAATCATACAGCTATATACCCAAATTTGTAAAGTAATATTAAAAGCAAGATATCCTTGTTTTTGATTACTGTGGTCAAGGGCTCATAAATAGTAAGGTAGGGAAATTAAGCAATATGTTGACAGACCAATGGAAAAAGTCCTTGGAAGAAATAAGCTGCAATGAGAATTAAGTATAAAACCAGCCAAAGTAATCTATAATTAAAAATTTAATACAATGGAGATAATGCAAACAGCGCCAATGAAGGAAAAAGTAATGAAGGCTGTGTAAGAAAAAGTGAGAAAGATGATACCCTAAGTCTCAATGTTCTGCAAGCTGTGTATCAGGGAAAACTGTTACATTATAACTGAAGTACAATACTACTTCATACAGAGAAAGGGTCTGCAAAAACATCCTAGAAACCACTGCAGGCAGTAAATTAAGATGGATGCTGAAAGAAGCTGGTTCTAACTCTTTTGGGGATAGGGTAGGGAAATCTTTAATGTCAGTGGGTAGGAAACATCATACTGTAGACATGCTTTATGTATACGTCTTCGTAACAGTACGCGACAATTAAAGTGTCTGCTGCTGTTATTCCTTGAGTTCTATGATGGAAGTGGGTAAAAAAATGCTCTGTAACTGTACTGAGTAATAAATGACAGGGGAGGAAAGAAGTTCAGAAATAATAATTTATAAACCACTGTTGCCAGTAGAACTGTAGCACTCTTGGCGAATGAAAGCAGTTAGCATTACTCAATATTTGGCAGTGGTGGGTTCTAATGTTAGCAAGGAACAAGAGTTTGCTAAATTTAAGGTTATCTGAAGGTTACAGGTGTTATCATAAGAGCATAAAGCTACTAAAAGAAGACCATGTTTAAGCACAGGAATTAAGATACATCTGAAAATTAAAACCGTGTCTGGTAACCTAGTCTTTAAGATTTTAAGTAGTGAAAAGACCTTTTCCTAAATTGGATTTTTGAGAGTATCCAATGTTAAAGATATATCAAACCAGCTTCGTGGTGCCAAGAGTTGAAGCTCTAATTTTAACTCAGGAAAAAATTGGTGACAGAGGCACTGGAAAAAAATGTCATGTGGATGGTGGGAGTGCATGGCTGCAGAGGTAAGGATGCCAGAAGCAAATATAGGGGCTATACGTGCATGTCCACGAAGGAGATGAATTTGTACAATGTAGTTGGGTTAAACACATGCAAGAAAGTAAGCATGTGTCACTGGACTAGGTGGGGTACAGCAGCAGCATGTGTCACTGGACTAGGTGGGGTACAGCAGCAACAAACCCAATGGTTGCTGGATAACAGCCTCTTCTATGATCAATTCTTGCCCACAAAACAATGAATGGTGAGGGCTGATGGTCAACAGGTACCAAAAAAAAAATGCATGATCAAGGCATGCACCCATGTATTTGAAGGTGCAGGCATTAGACAAAAGCTCCTGAGAATAGTGATGGTGAGGGGAGAAGAGTGGGAAAGCCTTTGTTAGATACCAGAAAGCATTTAGTGAGTCTCAGTTCCATTTATTAGCAGCTTATTAGAAAAGCAGCTACAAATGTTATTAAACTTAAACTACACATAATTTTGTACAGACTGTGCATCCATATACCAACTGATATTGAGCACACACAGAATTAACTTTAGCTCAGGAAGGTTAAGGGACAGGCCTCTATCACCCATGTCCCAAGAAACCCATAGCTCTACTGGAGATGCTCACAAATAAACCAAATACCCTATTCATGGAAGACTAACTACCCCTTTATATACTGGCAAACATACACTGCCTCAATGATTCCTGGACTTTATTAACACAAATACCCTTGACCAGATAATGCACATACCTACCAGAGGTTCAAACGTAGTGGGCCTGGTACTTACCAATACAGCACAGACAGTGCTGCACAGCCCCCCAGTATCATGCCCTTATTCGTGAGGTTGGGCCACAAAGCTGTCTCCTTTAAAGTAAAAATCAGATTGGTAACTCCACCAAATCCTGTAACGGTTAGGAACTATTCCAAAGCAGTGACATCCTATTAAGTGGTAGCTTGTCAAAATCCAGTGCCCCTCCTAACCCCAAGTTCACAGCAAGCCATGCAGAATTGCTCACATAGACCTTACACAACTGTGAAAAGGGCTGTAGCGAGGTTGTTGTACCTAAAAGAAGTATGCCCAAACCAAACTCTAAAAACAAATCACATCAGCGGAATCCTGCCCTTAAAACTTTAACACCTATGTGGTGTGCAATGTCATACCTCTAGCAGCCTACACAAATCCTTGTGTTCCAGAGCATTTTCTCAAAAATCAGCTTAGAAAGTATAACAAACAAATGTAAATAATTTATGAGCAATAAAAGGTATTAAAAACTGCACAAATAAAGTTATCAGTACAAAACAAAGTATTTTTTTACGGTGATACTAGTCAGTATATTCAGTCTGTACAAAATAGTATAAGAATTTACACAAAGCCAGAATTATATGTTTTGCTAAACTTTCAAAAACAAACTGTCATATCTTGGAAACAATACAACCTATACATATACTGTTAGATCAATTTCTCTACTGCTGTACATCCTATATTACCGATCTTAGTGTTGCTTTGTTAATAAATTTTTACCCTTTCTAATACAGCCTATTATTACCTGATAAGTCACTTAAGCCAGTCCCAAAAATTATTTGGATACCATAAGAAGCTATTGATGTCAACTGGAAGTATAAACAAAAGAACTATAGGCATGAATGTGCTAAAAGGGTACATAACAAAAGGGAAAAAAAAGTCATGGCTAAAATCAGGAAGAGACAACTCCCATAATGATAAGAGCTCTCTAATTAAACTAAACAGGAAACTAAGAGGACACAGTCCAACAAGGTCAATTACAAAGTCATGAGATCCTCAAAGTTTAATGACAACCACAAGACCTTCTACAGCTATGTCCATAACCTTAAAGGCAACACACAGCAGTAAGCTGAACTGGTGGTCAATTGTGCCACCTTCAGTGAGCAGGGCAACACAGCAAATTCACTGGCTGACAAATGCAGCAGAAACATCACCCCTCACTCACCTCTGCCTTCCCTAATGAAATATCTACTAGAATGCCCCCCCAAACTATTAGCAGGTAGAAAGTCCTGGAAGAGCTTTCTAAAACAAAAAACAGTCTCTCAATGGGGCCCAACAACATCCTGGGATTCCTCCTAAATAGCTTGAATCACCACTCATCAGGACTACTTGAGTCACTTTTCAACTATAGCTTCAGAACAGGCTCTGTACTATGAGAATGGAGGACTGCAATAGTTATCCCACTTCACAAGGGTGGACCATCAACTGACCCTGAAAACTACAGACCCAGCAGTTTTACTAGTCTAATATGCAAAGCCATGGAATAAATTATCATGGAAACGATCAACAAAGACAAAGGCAATGTTCAGACACTGGACCCAACCAATTCTGGCTTTGTCAAAGGAAGAGCATACCTACTACATCTAGTGGACTTCTTAGAGAAGGTCACCAAAGCAATGAATGAGGGGAAACAGTGCATGCCACCCACCAGGACCTCACTAAGGTGTTCGATAAAATATCCCACTTGGGTATAGTTGAAAACTCACCAAACTGGACAAAACCCCCTACATAACTTACTGGGATGCCAGGTGGCTCACAGACAAAACCTAGGAATTGGTCACCAGCAGGGTACCTCAGGGCTCTGTGCTGGGACAGCTCATATTTGGCATCTACGTCTTGGAGGCAAATACTAATGTCTGGGGCCTTTAGCTGACCAAGTTCACAGATGACTGCAAAGTTGGAGCCATCATATATTGCCCCCTCATGACACAAACATCTTATACGAGGGTCTAACATGGACAAATGACTGGTGCCAAAGTCACAGATTAAAAATAAATTTCAAGAATAGCATTACAGTGCCTTTTGGGAAAACAGAATCAATCAAGTCAATGGGGCACACACGGAATATCTAAATGTCCTTTTTTCATATTATTATGTATAAAATCTTGCTGCTTTTACCATAAACAGAAATATAGAAGCCATGTCTGAAACAATAGTAGGTTGTGAACAAGCAAAGCTGAAGACTTGTTTTTAAGTCAATATTTTTTATGAGTGGAAATATTTGCAGCTGGACATAAATCCTCTGGTCTGGTGGGATTAGAGTCTCTGGGATGAAGTGCAATTACCGCAGATTTATAAGATGAAGTACACCTGTACAAAGAGATAAGTTGAATAAGAGGGTTAGGGGTTTAACTATGAATGGAGTTACCTTCTAAATGAAATTGGCTGTAGTTTATCATCTGCAAGAAAAGTTCTTATGTATGATCCTGTTAAGTAGCATAACCATTTCAAAAGCAGAGAGAATGCTAAAGTGGCATGAGCTTAAGGTTTGAAGATGACATTTACTTGCTTGTACTCGAGATCTGTGACGAAAATGTTGATCTAGTGTTACTCTAACTCTCTTGCCTTTCCTTAGAAAAGGCAAATATTTTGCACTTCTCTCACAAAGCAGTTTTTGCTTTAGTTTTTTGTTCACATATCGAGTCACTTGGAATGTGAAGGACACTGGCATCTTGGATCTTGACTTAGTCACCAATAACTGTGAATGACGCAGTTGTACAGAGTACAGTGGGTATTCCCATAAGTTAACAACATTAAGTGAATGCCAATTTGGTCTAATGCATCAAATTTCTTTAACAGAGTTTTCAGTCTGCACTTTGTGTTCCAGTTGTCTATTTGATTGTATGTATTTTGGACTCTGTAATATGTTGAAACTTGTATACTCTGTAAAAGAGTCAGTGGCTCAACAGACAGCATACTTACCTTTGGTGCCAGAAGACCAGAAGGTTGTGGGTTCTTACTCCTACTCCCTGTGACAGGATTAATTTTTCAAACTGCTGATACTGCACCACTGCATTAGGGGAGTGGTTTACTCCTGCATGTGCTATCCTTCGGATGAGATGTTAAATCATGGTACTATCAGGTAGATGTAAAAGATCCCATGGCACCAATCCAAGAGTAGGGGCCCTTTATTTATATACAAAAATAACTCTTATTTACAAAACATTTACATATTTACAGATAATTACAAGTGTACAAATACAGAGATATACAAATCTGTTTATACAATCATACTAAACTTTCGGCCCTGTTAGACCCCCACACTTTTTCCATAACCACCATGTGATTCTACTAAATGTTGTTGCTAAAACACACTTACCATTAAACATAATTTCATTTATTCTTTCATTCCATATAACCCATATAACATAAAATAACTTTTCATCTATTCCAATACATTCTTTACTTTTATAATATCCACATTTAATCATATCAATTCTTATTTTATCCACTTCTTTTACGTCTTCAAAAAATCTTCTTTACATAGTTTTCTCCATAACTTTTTTTACTCTTTTACATTTTAAAAACATGTACCATGGTTTACTCTTCTTGACAATGTAAACATATTCTGTCACTATTCTTCGTATAAGGCATATTTCCTTTTATTGGTAATTTATCTACTACCAGTCTCCACAAAAAATCTTGACATTCTACTTTCTGATTAAACCAGTTGCATCTTATTTTTACAGCTTTTTTCCACCCATCTGTTCAATTTTCCCATGGTTTTACACAGCAATGTTTTATCATTACATTCTTAAACTATATTTTTCTTTTTCTAGATCATCAATTTTACTTTCCACAAAAATATTTTTCTTGGTAATATTTTATTTCAGCATTTATACACAGTTTCCTCTTTTTTACTATACCCCAAAATTTATCATACTTAGATCTATGCAGTTTTACTACATAGCTCTCATCGTTTTCATTTAACCATTTTAACACTTTGTACAAATTTAATTAAGGCAGCATATATCGCTGGGTTAATTAACCCTAAACCTCTTTCTTTGATTACATACAAAACTCCTCTTTTTACTGGGTTTAATCTAGAACCCCATATAAATGAAGATAAATATAAGCAATAATTTCTTTTCAAATATTTTTGGCAACATAAATACACTTGCTAAGTATAAAAAAAAGCCCACATTGTTGCAAATGATCCAGCAATGACCAAAACAGCACGGTTTGATCTCAAAGAATTTATTAATCAAATCAAATAAGACTATAGTTGAGCACTTTCATCCCTATCAAAGCTAGGACTTCATCAGAACCATTTCAAATAATAAAACCACCAATGTTTAAATAGTATGGCTAACTGAACTTCCAATCAATATCAATTAATCAATAAAAGTCTAAATTACTAAAATTGCAATCAAAAACACAGACAAATCCAAAGGTTAAGGAACCTGCATTGCTGACAGTGTTAGAATTAAATATCCTTTAAAACGTTGCAAAAAACATTGAATAAAAAGCATTGGAATAAGAAATATGTACATAAAGTAATGAAAACATTATAAAATTCAAAATGTCATAAAATAAAGTGCACTCAGAAACAGCATCAAAAGTATATCTGCATTTGTGGTTTATAATTTATTTGCCCTTAACTTTAAAAGTGGCAAAATGGAAATATGTTCATTCAGACTGGGGGAGAGGAGGGGTTGAGGCATTTAGCTTCAATTGCCAAGTAAGTTCTCTAAGCTCAATTTTTGTATCCCAGACCCACCACCCCACCCCGGGGAGAAAAAGGAATTACAATCAAAGTACCAAACAGGAATCTGTTGTACTGAGGGCATACAAGGGTATGCTTATAAAGTGAGTTAGTATTACCCTTAGAAATAGCATACTAATGTTCATAAATTCTCTTAAAAAGGGATGTTTCTGTTTTACCTATGAAGTAATGAAGCTTTTAAATTATTAGGCAACTCCTCTAATTTTGTTTATCAAATGGGGAGGAACTTCAAAATTTTGCTTGAAAAATACCAGGGGTACAAGGTAATATGGTGCCTGTGGGCAATGTAGTTACATACTTGAACAGAGTTCTATTAAATTGAAAAACACTGATTGCACCATCTCCTTAGTTTATGGCAATTGTGGTACAAGGGAAGTAGTTTAGATTGCACTCTTCTATGGTTTTAACAGTTACTACATAGGTAAACCAGAATGATCCCTTTGTAAGAGAATTTACGAACATTTGTATGCTATTTCTAAGGGTAAAACAACTTAAATCTTTATTTCCAAATTTTATACCCAATACAGAAATTTTATTCATTGCAAAATATATACCCCTGATCTTTACTACATCACCTAAACCTTTACTTTTCGATTTAAAGCCATCTCCGTCATCTCTAGCCACTTGTTTGTAGAAATTACATCTTTTGTCCAACTTTTATTTTTTGCAGATATTATAACGTCATCTGCATATGTTAACAGAAGTGGAATTATTAACCCTTCATGTTGTAATTTATTTCACATATTATCCCACTCATAATTAATGCAAAGAGTATACAGCTCATTAGACACTGCTGTCCTACACAACTTTTCATTTGTACCTCGGCTTAACCAGCCATTTACAAGTATTTTTACTTTATTATTAGTATATATTGACATACTTAATTTCATACATTTCTCACCTGTATTACATTCTTTTGTTATTACCCATAAGATTTCATGTCCAATAAAATGCCTTATTAAGGTCTCCTATCATGATTTTTGCTTCTTTTCGATTCATATCATTCACAATTTCTCTATCAATAATTGACAATCCTTTCCCTTTATGGTATACATGTTATCTTCCATAATATTTTCCATTTTAGTTTCAAATCTCTTTTGCATTATTTTTATAAAGATCTTACAATTATTATTAAATACCATTGTTCTCCAGTTTTTTTTAAATTGTCTTCCATCTTACTTCTTCCATGTGAATTTAAATATTACACTATATAATACTTATTTTTACATAAAACCTTCATTTAACCTTTCATTCAAAATCTTTAAAAAATATTTTTTGCCAATCCCTTAAATTTTTATATATTCCATATACTATTCCATCTGGTCCTGCAGCCAAATCTATATTTACTCCTAATACTTTATTTAGCTCATTTAAAGAAATCTCCTTTTCCAACTCTTTATTCTCTTTTACTGTCAATTTTTTTTTTTACTTTACATGTTTTTTCACTGCTTTCTTTTTTCTTTAAACATTTTTTGTGCATACCATGCCACACTATTCAGAATCTTTTCCTGAGTTTTTTCTATTTCTCCTTACATTTTTTTCTCATTACACTACCATCTTCCTTTACTAATCGGTTTAAGTAACTCGATACTTCTTTTTTTCTTGTAAAATATCTTTGCTTATATAACAATTCTTGCATGTTTTCTTCATTTCTTTCATATAATTCTTTTTCTTTGTCAAAGTACTTTCTATCATTGTTTTATACCTTCCAATGTATCATTGTGTGTTCTTTTATATTTTCTTTTTTCTACTTTTCTCACATCATTTTGCCACCATAAAAATATGTTTAATATTTTTCCTTAAATATCATCCACCATTCAGACCAATTTTTATAAAAAAAAGTTCTCACTGTAATATGATCTTCCCATAACTGTATTAATAGTTTCTTTCTTTCTTCATTCCATGCTTTTTCTGTTATTCTTTTTATTCCTTTGCCAGTGTTTACATATTCCTTGTTTTTCTTTACCTCTAGCCATATTGCAAGATGATCAGAAAATCTTGTTTCAACTACCTCCCCTTCTCCTATAACCAAACCTTCTGAAACTATAAAATAATATATTTCAGTTCTACACATACCCCTTTTACAAATCCATGAATTTTATCCCAAAGTTTTAACTTACCACATCTTATAACTTCTAACACTTTTCTTATATAATTTCCTTTCTTTTTACACTTCCCTCTTAAATCACAAGTCTCTTGTTATTACAATTTTCATATTTATCACTACATAGTCCAAAATCTGATAAAACAAGCTTTCCTTTTTCTTACAATTAGTATAAGCAGGTAATTTTATAATTTTCTTTTCATTTTAAGTCTACAATGGTTAATTTTCCCTTTTTTGCTGATGTTGCATTTTAATATCTTTACTGTATTTCAAAAGAATAGAGCTATTCTAGAACATCTCTCATTTCCCAAATTCCAAATTATTTTTCCTCCCCATAGTTTCTTTCTTCATTTGTTAATCTTGTGTCTTCTAATATAATTACACATACACCACATGTATTACACCACTCCAAAATTCCTGTTTTTACTATATTCTTAATACTATTCACATTTACAGAAAGCACATTAAAAATGTAATTTTCTGCTTTCCTTAGATTCATTGCTCCATAAATTCACTTGCTGACTCATCTCGATCAAAGAGGTTTCTTTGAAACATTTCCTCAGAATCCTACACAAATTCTCCAGTCTCGATATTTGCTTTCACTTTCATTTCATTCACCACTCTATCTCCTTCTCTCTCCGTCTCCCTGTTTCTCTGGGCATCCTCCTCCTCGCCTGGAATGGAAAAAAAGGAAGTGCTCCTCCAAAATGGGTTATACCCCCAACAAGGATAAGTAGGGAAGTGCACAGATGTACCAGCCAAAGGTCCCTTAGTAGCATAAATATCACCTCCAGTCTCCCCTAGTCTAGTGGGACTAACCTGGTCAACAAAAGGATAAATAAAAAAATACATAAAATTATTTAACTCTTAAAATGAGAACTATTGCCTGAGAAACTGTTCAGGTATTCCATTCACTGCAAACACTAACTTAAGCATGATTATGACAGTGGCTACAGTGTCACTGAAATGAACAATTACAGAATATTCCAAAAAGTTAACAAGTAGTAGGAAGTTCAGCATCAAGTCAGCTTCTACCTTCAGCCAAGGTAATGCCAAAATTTAAGAGATCAATTCTTAAATTTTGGATTCCATGCTTGCCACAAGGCAAACAATTCTGTAACATATGTTCCATTTGTGCTAACATTTTGAGCCAATACATGATCTCTCTTTACACTTAAACATCCATAAACAGATTCAAATTCTAAAAAGCACTTGGTTTCTTAGCAAAGGTGGAATTATAATCTTATCTTTAAAGAAGAGATCTTGTATACAAGACAACTCCTCACAGAAGGAATGGTACAGTTTGATCAAAGAATGAAAATGTTTGGCACAGTCTGGCCTTCATGACTTTATGGTTTCTCTCAACAATTGCATTTCTGTGTTTTCTCCTGGAGCTATTTTCAGTTCTTGCAATTTCTCATATGTCTCTTGAATCTCTCATAGAACTTCAAAATCTTCAGCAAGCATATCCTCCTTGAATTCATTCATATAAGCCCTACTAAACATACAAGTCTTTCTGGTTCATACTGCACACAGACATCATATTTCTGAAGCATAAACAAACTTCTTGGAAATCTGGCTGGTGGTTTATATAATGGTTTTCTGAAGATGCTTTTAACAAGTTTGTAATCCGATTCTAATATGCCTCCCCATACAAACAGTTTTGACATTTCTAATGAAAGACTACAGCCAAACTGTCTATCTGTTAGTGTCTGTATGCACAAGCAGAAGGTATGGTCTCTTACAGAGGGGTCACTCCTAACTTTTCTGTCTTGTGCCCACTTGAAGTGTAGAAGGTAAAGTGGCCTCCTAATATATGGGTATAGATGCAATAGCTACCTGTCTATTTAATAGTTTAAAGGTACTGGCATGACCTTCTGACGAACTTCAAATTGCATCTTGCACAAGCAGATTTCTCAAAAGTACAGTTACATCTGACAACTGAAGTATGAATTCGGAAATATACTGTACCATCCCAAGAATCACCAATGGGGTTCTTTTCTTGGGTTTGCATATCTGGCAAATACCTTAGCATCTGGCTGTAACCAAATAGCAGTCAGATGACCCAGGTACTTCAAAGATAAACCAATCTAACATTCTGCTCTAGTTAGTTTCACACCATGGGACATTACTACATTAAGCATCTTAATTAATCTGATGTTATGCGCTTGTTTGACAGAACCCAGACCAAAATGTCATCAGAATATTGACAGCTTCTTTCAGACTTTCAATCACATCAGTTGCATCAAAATAAATAAGCCAAATCAATATCAAATGGTACACTAAAATGTATATCAAAGGCATACTGAGTAAACATCTTGGGGCTAGTTTTATCTAGCTGGACTTGGCAAAGTCTTAGATTAGTATCCAGCTTTGAAAAGAACTCTGCATTAGGCATAGCAACTATTACTACTACTACTGCTTATAGTAAAGGTCGACTTTCCACACAGAATCAATATGTTACGATCCTTTGGAACCATGCAGATCTTAATTTCCTCTTGCTTTATGACAGGCATTCTGTTAATAACTCATATCAGTATTCTTAATCTGTTTAATTACCACTCCCAGCAGTTTCATATTCTTAAACTCTTGTTCTATCAGTGGTATAGAGTCTGGTTATAATTTAACACTGTCTTCGAACATCTCATACCCTCAAACAGCTCAGACAGGATGTCTGTTTTACTCTCGGACACTTGAATGCGGTGTTTCTGCTTCTGCAGTTATGATGACAGAACTGGCATACCTTTATTGTTGCTTTGTTTTCTTGACAGCATCACTTTTGTTGAAGGCATTTTGTCTGAAAAAGGTTAAAAATTCTGTTTTTATTCAGTTGCTGTCCTGCCTAAATGTGAATACTTCTGCATTGATTTTTACTTAGTGCTGCTTAAATACACGAACACTGCATATTTTAAATGACTGAAAACAAACTGCCATTCACACACACACACACACACACACACACACACACACACACACACACACACACACACACACACACACACACACACCTTAATTTCTAACTGTATAATCTGAATTCTCTTAATTGTGCCCAAAGAAATATGGAGATTTCTGTGAAGTAGAGTTGGTTGCTTTAACTCAGACTGAAGAACTGCAACTAATAAAAGCTGCTTAGGCACTATTTCTGTAGACTCAGCACAACCAACTTTGACATAAAAGTTTTAGCTTGTGACCAGAACATAACAGTAAACAAGCAGATTTGCTCAGCTTGCAGTTTTGGGTCAGACATCTAAATAAGAGCTCTGATATCATACATTTGTTCCAATATCAAGTGGGTGGTGCAGTGGTTAGCACTGTCACCTCACAGCGAGAGGTTTTCCATTTTGATTCTTGGCTGGGGCACCGTCTGTGCCCAGTCTTCATGCCCCACCTGCATTCGCGTGGGGTTCCTCCGGTTGCTCCAGTTTCCTCCCACATTCCAATGACATGCGTCTGGAGCATTTCTCTCCAGGCCTCTTCAGAAAATGGGCTCTGTCCCAGTCGGACTTTTACAGTAAACAATTGTTAAATAAAATAAAAATAAACACAACTGATCCACCACTTATCTACAGTTTCTCACGCCTCACTTCATGAAGATTCTTCTTGAAGTCACCTTGTTTTATCATCAGTCTTTGACCTGCAGTATTGTTTTCTTCTTCTCCTTCTTTTTTCGGCTACTCCTGTTAGGGGTCACCACAGCAGATCAACTGTTTCCACTTCTTCCTGTACTCTGCATCTTGCTCTGTCACACCAACCACCTGCATGTCCTCTCTCACCACATCCATAAACCTTATCTTAGGCCTCACTCTTTTCTTGTTACCTGGCAGCTTCACCCTTAGCATCTTTTTCCCAATATACTCTGCATCCCTCCTCAGCACATATTGTTTTATGTACCCAAAATCAGTAGTCTGCCATTTTTTTCTATGTCCTTTTTTTCCTCCAGTTGTGCCATCCATCTACTCCATATCCTCTGGGACAACAGTTGTCCTGAGGGGTCATTATTCTGACAGACTTTAAGGACTCTGCATCTTCACTGACATCTTGACAACTGAAAATATTATCTATGTTCCTAACTCCCCTCATCTCAATGCTGATGTGGCATATGGATCATGACCAATGATCTCTGCAATGCACACTCCTTCAAATATGCAGGCAAGGGCTATAATCACTGGCTAGGGTGGACCACCACTTCCCAATCTGAGCTTTTGCTCTAAGTACTCGCTCAATCCCCTCTCGTGTGAGGTATGTCGTCCTTGGAGCTGCGAAACTGGCATCTAGGCCCACTGTCCCTGCCCTATCAGGAGGAGTACACCCATTTGGAGCAGTGAGGAATGACTGGCCAGGGTCAGTATACCTCCATATCAAGGATGGGCAATATACAATCCATATAGAAGAATAACCAGTCGACACGGTTGAATCCAATAAAGTTGCAGTTCCAAAGTTTAATAAAACAGCATAAAAAATGTTAAATAAAACAGCATAAAAATGCTAAAGACATCCAAGAGAAAGACAAGCTTTTTCAAACCTATCCAGGTGCTTCTTCAGACTGAAGAAGCACCTGGATAGGTGTGAAAGCGCTGGTCTTTCTCTTGGATGTTTTTAGCATTTTTTTATGCTGTTTTATTTAACGTTTTTATGCTGTTTTCTTAAACTTTGGAACTGCAACTTTATTGGATTTAGCTGTATTGACTGGTTATTCTTCTATTTGGATTGTTTGGCTTGTGTTTAGCCAGTCTTCATCTACCTGCCTTGGGTTTCCTCTCATGGGCAATATATCCCCTCCTGTGCTGTTCCATCAATGCCTGAAATTGCTAATTGAACCCAGATTACCTGAGCCATAGCCAGGACTTTATCACTCACCACCACAGGACAAGCATATGAATGTCACAAACAGACATGCATTAAATTCACCACTGAAAACCTTACCTGGCCTTGCCAGTCCGAAGTATTAATTAAAATGATGTTTTCTGGCAGTCGCTCATCAGAGCTTAGGATATGGTTCAGCTGGTCATACACGGTCTTTCGTGGTATCTGAGTATTATACACAAAAAAAAAAAAAAAAAAAAAATCACAAAACAACAAATGTTTAAAAACTACAAAATTCAATCTCCATTCAAATTATTTCCAGTCACAAAGCAAATATTACTGTACTTAAAGATAGCATTTTGTAAAAATAAAAAGTTATTGTGAAAGAAGATCACTAACAGAATGCTCTACAGCACATCATAATATAGAGTAAACTAGAGATTACCAGTCTCTATAAAAACACTATAAACAAAATTCAAAATCTATGAAAAGCACAATACTGATACAACTGCAATAGTACAAAAGTGCCTTAAAACTTAGGAAATTATTTTTTATTATGTCACAAGATTTTTTTATTGGCATTTTAAAAATATGCAATCAAAGCATTTTAGTTCTGAAGAGGTCTCGATAAATGAGGAGACGAAAGAACATAATTAGTTCATTAATAAAGTGAGATGTTTTTAGTCCTTTCACACCTGTTCCTTTATTTATCTTAAATCCTGACTTTTGTTTGTACAGTTGTTTATCTATTTTTGTCATTTCTTGTTTTGTTGTTCTTATACGTTAAATTATGAAATTAAAAACTTTTGGTAAAAAAAGCACTGACACTCCAAAAGGCATCATTATAAAAACAATGAAAAAATACAAGAAATATAGAATTTGTCAGTGGACAAGGACTGCTTGGCTTATCTAGTCTGCTCATTATTCTGCCTAATGAAAATGCTGGGATCCCTCAAAAAGTAGTACCCTGATAATCCTTACACCAGAGAATCATGTAAAGTTAGGACAGGCAAAAGCCATAAACTATATGACTGGAGTTCACTACCTTAAAAGAAACTGGATGGATAATGAATTGATTTCATGGGCATCCCAACTAGAAAAAAGTTTTATATCATGAGTGATGAATAATAGTATGTTAGTCATCATACCGCTAAGCTGTCCATAATTTTACAAAATGTCAAGATTTGTGCCTCATATTTTTGGTCTGTTCCTCTTAGAATTTGTAGTTTTCTGGCAAATCACTGAGGAGAATGTTGATAAATAATGACAGACATTTGAGGTTAAAACTTCATGCCCTCAAGTTCATTGCTAAGTAGTAGGCAGTCTGCAGATCATTACAACCCTAGACAAAAAAGAAAACACTGAAAAGTTTCCCCCAGTCACAAGGAGGGCAAAACAAGACAGACTGGGGCAAAATTTGAAGCTGCCTATCTAATTACCTAGGTT
Source organism: Protopterus annectens (assembly GCF_019279795.1). Taxonomy (NCBI): domain Eukaryota; kingdom Metazoa; phylum Chordata; order Ceratodontiformes; family Protopteridae; genus Protopterus; species Protopterus annectens. The sequence continues at coordinate 421,075,816 of NC_056737.1, read as the reverse complement.
TACCCTGAAGGTGGCAAGGGTGCTACCCAGCTTGATATGTAGTGGAAGCTTGTTCCAGAGGTGAGAGAGAAAGGCATTTTAGGTACAGTTTGCTCTGTAAAGGAATAAGAGCCCAAAGGAGTTGGATCTTTTACGGCTTAAAATGCTAGACACAGACCACCATGGAGGAGACTATAATGGGCTGAGGCTGACAGTCTGTCCTGACAACTATGATTTTGAGACCACTGATCCTTATGGTTATGAATTTCTAAGTTCCCTCAAAAAAAGTGATGCATTTAGACAAATACATGCCAAAAGGTGCATTGTATTCAATAATAGGTCTGGTGAGATATAAGTAAAAGGGAATCAAGACTTCTTTGTATCTAGTGGATATGGGTTAAGGGACAGTGAGGTCCATCTCTGTCCATCTTCACAGTAATGCCCTATCCTCCTGTTAAAGCAACATTTGTAATTCTAACAAATCACTGAGCTTATAAGGGACAATACTTAAAATCTGTCATTGATTTTGTGCCTTTACCCCCTTCCCTATAATTTTTGGCTTTCTCCAATTCCGAAAAAAAAAAAAATCCACACACATTATAAAATATATCCTGCAAGACTTATGAAAACATACACAGTAACCGGTACAGTACTTATTCTCCAGACAAGTAGTCTCTTTTTGACTAAAGGCACAGCATCACTAAGGTATAGATTATGAATCACATGGTCATTGTGCATGACACGAGCTATACACACCATCATGCTGGCTGCTAAAGCTCCACTAATCAGTACAGTCCAAACTTATGAAAAGGGTGACGCAGACAGACACAGACAAAAGAAGTCACTGCAATGTCTGCCACCTAGGAATTCCTGGTGGAGGACCAAGGACAAAAAGGCAGTAAGGTGTTAGCTGTCTTTCACTCTACTCTGCCATCATAATTTGATAACATACTGAAAAGGACTTTTTTTCTCAGTAAAAGATAAATCCAACATAACTGCCTTGTTGGAAGGTGGAAATTTAACAACTAAGGCTGGGTATCACTAGTCATCAAACTTCACATATCTACATGGGAAGAGGGTTAAATGCATAAATAGTCTTGCCAGGAATGAAGGCAGAACTATACTGTGAAGACAAGGACACTTCAGTCATCTAGTGTTATTGTTAGTATTTCACAGAAATGCACCATATTTCAATAGTCTGTCTTCATATTAACAAGACAGGACCAATATCAAACTATATCACATTTCGGGTGGCAACCCCAGCAGGTATAGCTCAGGACACTGCTGCGGCAAATAAAGGGATGAATGTAGGACCAAACAGCAGCACACATAGATTTCCCAAAGAAAAGGTTGTCTTCTGGAAAAGCAGCAGAATCCAGTGAAAGAAGCTATCTAGTGTGAGACTGTTTTCCATCAATAATCCAAACTGTTAGGTGCAAAGCAGAAAAAAATGTTTACCAGCCTTCTTAAATTTGTTGGCATTAGAAATGTATACAGTTGTCTTCTGTGGTCACTTTGTGTGAAATAATGTCCTTAACATATTTACGGTAAGGACAAGGAAGACAGATTGCTCTTTTGTTTAAAGCAGTACCTAATCTGACTTTAAGAAAGAAGACTTGGAAGATGACAGTCTTCTTACAAAATATTACATAGCATATAACACAGTGCACTTCAAATTCACTGAGCTGAAGAGATGAACTTCTCAGGCACTGTGTATATAACTTCAAATGAAGGCTTTACATTTTTTCTGAACAAGGTTCAAATGGCAACCAGGTATAGGAGTACTCTCTGGAGATTTCATATGAATTACTCCTTTTGTAAAAGATGCCTAGAAGCCAAAACCTGGTTCTCAAGAGAGGCATAGTGACAAGATCAAGCAGTATTCTTAAACCCAAGTAGGACACACAGACATTTAGAAAAGTCCCAGAAAGTAATCTAGGATTTGTAAAAGTCGCAGCGTCTAGTTACTGAGATGGACAGACTTTCCTGCCAGACACAATAGGAAAACTACATCTGCTTGGTCCAAAATAGAGCTATGAGAATAAGACAAACTATTTTGCAGTCTTCAGCAGAACTCTCTGAGAAGAGAAATGCACAGAATGTATAAAATATGTTGTTTTCCCAAGGGCTTCAAAGAGTACTGTAAGCTCTGCCTGAAAGCTTGGGTAGCTGCATTACCCTGGGATGTAAACAGGGTCTTCAGTTGCCACTATATTTTGGTTAACTCCAAGAACAGATGAGAAAGCAAGTGCCACTTACGGTCAAGGTAAACCCATCAGGCTCAGTCTGCCAAAAAATGTCTATGTTTTGCAGATAAAAAAGCTGAGAATGGAGGTTCAGGGACAATGTCCACATTTGCCTGGTTATTTTCCAGAGACATTACTTTTATCTGCTTTCTCTGAACTCTCAGTGGAAATACTGTTTTTGAATATGAATAACCCTACTGCACTTTGTTCAAGTTGATTTCTATCTTCATCTGGAAAGAAACCTATATTCTGTGAAAAGACCAATCATAAAAGTAAATTATCAAGCTAGAGTCTAACTGTCTATAGTCACAGAAGCTACAAGTTAGTAAAAAGAAGTTTGTAAGGTTCAAATTCATTCTGCCCAACCACCAATTCAATTGCTTTATCAAAGACAAAGTTCTAAAAGATCAGCTGTCTGACCACAAAACTGTGAAGGCAATACTGAAACTTTATCATATGCAGCTTGGTGCTAGGAACTTGAGGGTACTTGGCTGATGCAAACCAAAAGTTTCAGCAAACTCAATGATAATGTGGACAGGGCAATGGCCTGTGAAAAACAATTTAAATTCAGAAATCTCATGTTTAGAAAGAAATACTTCTGAAAAGAAGAATCCAGAATTGCTCACAGAAAAGTTTCTTACTGGTCATGCATGAAAACAGACTTCTTGCAATTTAATGACAGATTAAGGACTGTGAGAATAGTATGACTATCTTCAGGCTGTTTACTAAATATTGAGTTGAACATGCCTGAATGTCACAGTGTCCTAGATTTGCTCAGAGGTACGGTACCAATGACTAAATACCAAGATCTTGGGGAAGTCCTTAACCAAATGGTAGGACCCCAAACAAATGCTGTTTTCCGATTCTGAATCTAAGAAACCTCTGATGAAGGGAAAGATGAGAATATTCAAATACACATCTTTCAAGGCTATGGTAGTGATCCCAGCTCCCTGGAACAACTGCTGTAGCAATGAATTAATATTTCTTTTAAAGCTCTATCCTTCCAAAGTGCCAGTTTTAAAAATAAGTCTCCACATTTCACCATCTTTCTTTGGATACACAAGGCCTTCTGACTGGGATACTAATTACATGCTTTCTGTAACTTTTTGGTTGCATTTTAGTAGAAGCTTTGCTGTTACTTGTTGAGACTTTGAGGGTGTTAGAAATGGGTGAAGAAAGTGTACTGAAAAATTTTTCTAAATTGAATGTCTCCCTCAAACATCTGTCTGTGGATACCATAGGCCATTCATTTTGGAACAGTGCTATATACTGCACCATACTCAGTGCTGAATCAACCATAACGTCAGACAAATGAGAATGTTGACTTATTGAAGAAGGGATGGTACTTGCTCTATGTCTAGCGGAGAAACACAAGTATTCTGGTTGTTAAAGTCAAACAGCTTACCTCTACTCGTTTGCATTTACATAACTGCTAGATTATTTGTATCACAGTTTTAGGTAAACAGCAACCACTATGCTGTAGGCCACCAGCTCATTATAAGAATTAACAAAGGAGTTCACTGGCTGAATTCTTCTACCTGTTAAGATTGTTGATTACAGTACAGAATCTGAGGTAACCCAGTAATGCTAAAATGTCTCTGCCTCATATAACGGCTTTATCTTAGTTTATGACCTTTTGAAAATAACCTTTCAAACGAAGTCTCTGGTCATTTGAACTATTAAATGCATTTGTGAATTTTCCAAATCACCATCCTACTAGTGAAGATTTTGTGAATTTTTGGAAGTGGATCTAGGATGTTCTTTCAGCTCCACTTGTTTTGACAGGGTAGAAAATATCCTGAAAGAAGAGACGTGATACTTAGCACATATTCAAAGTCACAGTACAACTATCTGAATTAGTTACTTAAATTTGCTGAGCAAAACCCAAGTATCTACATGATGTTTATTCACCCAACTTCATTAACCAGTGAAATAAATCCACTCATGGTCCTACATTTAACCAAACTCCGTCTGACATTTTTGGATTAATCTAAGTGGCTTCTTCTGCATGCAGCTCTTTTCTACAACTTTTAACAAAGGCAATATCACATAACTCTTTTTCATTAACTCTACCTTCAAAGATCATCCCCATGTATATATTTCAACACTTCAGATGATTTTCCTATCATGTTATCAGGAAACCTAGTCCAACATTTTCTATGTAAAATATTTGATCCTACAATTAAAGCAAGCACACATACATACACAGAGAGAGAGAAACATGCATATGTACAGATGTTTGTGTCTCTACCCATTTCTCCTATTCAAATACGCGCGCGAGCGTGTGTGTGTGTGTATATGTGTATGTGTGTGTATATATATATATATATATATATATATATATATATATATATATATAGTTTCACTTAACTGTAGTGGTGGTGCTGTGGTAGTGTTGTCGCCTCATAGCAAGACGTTGTCCCGTTCGATTCTCAGCTAGAGCGTCTTCTGTTTGGAGGTATACATGAATGGGGCGTGCCTTTGTTGAAAGGTTGTGCGTCAGGGCTGGTAACCCGGTACGTAAAAATCCACTACCAATCATTAGCGGACCGGAGTTCAGCTGTGGCGACCCCTAACCGGGAAAAGCCGAAAGACACAAACAAACAAATATATAGTTTCGCTTCATAACCTCGAAATGCTGAAATCTCGAATTTCAGCATTCCGAGACCATGAAGCTGAAAATGCTGAATGCTGAAAGTGCATAAGACTGAATTTGAATATCTCGAATCTGCACTTATGCATTTCCAGTACATTGCGTGAAGTGTTTGGCTGGTATGGTGTCTGAAATGGAAGGTGGGTGAGTGAGTGTATGTGTTTTTGTATGTTGTATGTGTGGGTAAAAGTAGGGAGGTGTAAGTATGAGTGTGAGTGTTGGATTTGTTGATGTTTGTGTATGTGTGATGTATATTTATGTACAAGTGAATGTAGAAAGCTGTGGTGTGAGTTTTCTTTTCTTTTCGTTACGTGCGATCTCGGAGTTGGTATATATAAGTAGGGGGGTGCAGGGGAGCTTGCCCCCTGCTTATATGTAGTATAGGGTTGTGTGCTTTGTGTGCTGTAGGTCGAATGTTGTGTGTGTTATGTGGTGTACGTATGTTCGTGATTGTGGGTTTCGGGATTGTGAATGGTTCGGCTTCAGAGTTTAGAAATGCTGAAATTCATGATTTCAGCATTTCGAGATTATGAAGTGAAACTACATATATATATATATATATATATATATATATATATATATATATATATATATATGCATGTGAAGGCCATATTGTATAATATGTATTAAAAGTTTAGGTTCCCTTTAAGTCAGCGAATGCTTAAAAAAGCGAACGCTGATTTATCGACCCATTAAGAGTGAAACCTGAAAATCCCGAAGACACAGAACAGCGATTTTTTTCCCAGGAAAAAAAATTGCTGGGCCGTTTTCCGGACTTTGCCATTTCCTCCACTGTGGTGCGATCTCAGAGTTGGTATATTTAAGTAGGGGGGTGTGGGGGTGAAGCCCCCCACTTTATTCTGTGTTTTGAACTTTTTTTTTTTTTGTGGAACAGCAATTCTTTTCCCTGGGAAAAAAAACCGCTGTTCTGTGTCTTCGAGATTTTAAGGTTTCACACTTAATGGGTAGATAAATCAGCATTCGCTATTTTAAGCGTTTGCTGATTTAATATAGACCCATAAGTTCATATGTTGTGTTTTCTTCTACAAATGCTGTGTAATATTATCTTGTCAGTCTGATATTGTATCTATAACAATCTCTCTAATATATTGTTATATTCTGTGGTATTTGCTTGCAGATTAAGGTATGTAACTTGGAGCTTGTAACAATCCCTCTCATATATTGTTATATTCACTGCTTTTTAAAAACGATCACCACCAGTACTGTTGGCCAACAGGGTTCTGGCGAAAATTGGGCTACTGCTGGCCAAAGGAGGAGAAGAGGGGGAAGGCATGCCCAAAGGCAGCAAAGGGCTAGGACTGTGATAGTGAGGGTTGGAACTTTGAATGTTGGCAGTATGACTGGTATAGGGAGAGAGCTAGCTGATATGATAGACTGAAGGAAGGTTGATATATTGTGTGTGCAAGAGACCAGATGGAAGGGGAGCAAGGTTAGGTGTATCGGAGGCGGGTTCAAGTTGTTTTATCATGGTGTGGGTGGGAGGAGAAATGGCGTAGGGGTTATCCTGAAGGAACAGTATGCTAAGAGTGCTTTAGAGGTGAAAAGAGTGTTGGATAGAGTGATGTTTATGAAGCTGGAAATTGATGGTGTAATGATGAATGTTGCTAGTGCATATGCTCCACAAGTTGGGTGTGTGATGGATGAAAAAGAAAAATTTTGGAGTGAGTTGGATGAAGTGGTGATGACTGTACCCAAGGGTGAGAGACTGGTGATTGGAGCAGATTTCAATGGGCATGTTTCGTGAAGGGAACAGAGGGGATGAGGAAGTGATGGGTAGGTATGGTGTTAAGCAAAGGAATGCAGACGGTCAGATGGTAGTGGATTTGTTAAAAGGATGGACATGGCTGTGATGAATACATATTTTAACAAGAGGGAGGAGCATAGGGTGACATAAAAGAGTGGAGGAAGATGCACACAGGTGGATTATATCTTATGTAGAAGGGCCAGTTTGAAGGAGATTGGAGACTGTAAAGAGGTGGCAGGGGAAAGTGTAGTTAGGCAGCATAGGATGGTGGTTTGCAGGATGACATTGGTGATCAACAAGAGGAGGATGAGTGTGAGGGCAGCACCAAGGATCAAATGGTGAAAATTGAAAAAAAGTAATTGTGAGGTGGAGTTCAGGGAAGAGTTAAGACAGGCACTGGGTGGCAGTGAAGAGTTACCGAATAGCTGAATAACTACAGCAGAGCTAGTAAGAGAGATGGCTAGAAAGGTGCTTGGTGTGACATCTGGAAAGAGGAAGGAGGACAAGGAGACTTGGTGATGGAATGAAGAAGTACAGGAGAGTATACAGAGAAAGAGGTTGGCGAAGAAGAAGTGGGATTGTTAGAGAGATGAATAAAGTAGACAAGAGTACAAGGAGATGAGGTGCATGGCAAAGAGAATGGTAGCGAAGGCTAAGGATATGGCGTATGAAGGGTTGTATGAAAGGTTGGACACTAAGGAGGGAGAAAAGGACCTGTTCCGATTGGTTAGACAGGGGGACCGAGCTAGTAAAGATGTGCAGCAGGTAAGGGTGACAAAGGATAATGAGGGAAACCTACTCACACGCGAGGAGAGTGTGTTGAGCAGATGGAAAGAGTACTTTGAGGGGCTGATGAATGAAGAGAATGAGAGAAGGTTGGATGATGTGCGGATAGTGAATCATGAAGTGCAGTGGATTAGCAAGGAGGAAGTAAGGATAGCTATGAAGAGGATGAAGAATGGAAAGGCTGTTGGTCCAGATGACATACCTGTGGAAGCATGGAGGTGTTTAGTGAAATGGTAGTTGAGTTTTTAACTAGATTGTTTAATGAAATTTTGGAAAGTGAGAGGATGCCTGAAGAATGGAGAAAAAGTGTTTTGGTACCGATTTTTAAGAATAAGGGTGATGTGCAGAGCTGTAGTAACTACAGAGGGATTAAATTGATCAGTCACATCATGAAGTTAAGGGAAAGAGTAGTGGAAGCTAGGTTAAGAAGGGAGGTGATGATTAGATGGTTTCATGCCAGGAAAGAGCACTACAGATGCGATGTCTGAGAGTGTTGATGGAGAAGTACAGAGAAGGTCAGAAGGAGTTGCATTGTGTCTTTGTGGACTTAGAGAAAGCATATGACAGGGTGCCTAGAGAGGAGTTGTGGTATTGTATGAGGAAATCGGGAGTGTCAGAGAAGTATGGAAGAGTGGTACAGGATATGTATGAGGGTAGTGTGACAGCAGTGAGGTCTGCGGTGGGAGTGACGGATGCATTTAAGGTGGAGGTGGGATTACATCAAGGATCAGCTCTGAGCCCTTTCTTATTTACAATGGTGATGGACAGGTTGACAGACGAGATCAAACAGGAGTCCCCATGGACTATGATGTTTGCAGATGACATTGTGATCTGTAGTGAGAGTAGGGAACAAGTGGAGGAGACCCTGAAGAGGTGGAGATATGCTCTAGAGAGAAGAGGAATGAAGGTCAGCAGGACTAAGACAGAATATGTGTGTGTGAATGAGAGGGAGGATAGAGGAATGATGAGGATGCAGGGAGTAGAGGTGGTGAAGGTGAATGAGTTTAAATACTTGGGATCAACAGTTCAGAGTAATGGTGAGTGTGGAAGAGAGGTGAAGAAAAGAGTACAGGCAGGATGGAGTGGGTGGAGAAGAGTGTCAGGAGTGATTTGTGACAGACGAGTACCAGTAAGAGTGAAAAGGAAGGTCTACAAGAAGGTAGTGAGACCAGCTATGTTATATGGGTTGGAGACAGTGGCACTGACAAAAAGGTAGGAGTCAGAGCTTGGCGTGGCAGAGTTGAAGATGTTAAGATTTGCACTGGGTGTGACGAGGATGGACAGGATTAGGAATAAGTATATTAGAGGGTCAGCCCAGGTTGGAAGGTTTGGTGCCAAAGCCAGAGAGGCAAGATTACGTTGGTTTGGACATGTGCTGAGGAGGGATGCAGAGTATATTGGGAAAAAGATGCTAAGGATGAAGCTGCCAGGTAACGGGAAAAGAGGAAGGCCTAAGATAAGGTTTATGGATGTGGTGAGAGAGGACATGCAGGTGGTTGGTGTGACAGAGCAAGATGCAGAGGACAGGAAGAAATGGAAACAGTTGATCCACTGTGGTGACCCCTAATGAGAGCAGCTGAAAGAAGACGACGACCAAGGTATGCAACTTGGAGCTTTTCTCCCCCCGGCCTCCACACCTATAACCTATACAATTAATTGAAAAACAAAAAATCTGTTAGGGGAAAAAATATAAAAAATAAAAAATGTGCCATAAGCTGGTTGCATAAGTGTGCACACCCTTAAACTAATACTTTGTTAAAGCACCTTTTGATTTAATTACAGCATTCAGTGTTCTTGGGTAGGAATCCATCAGCAAGGCACATCTTGACTTGGCAATATTTGCCCACTCTTCCTTGCAAAAGTGCTCCAAAGCTGTCAGATTGCGAGGGCATCTCTTGTGCACAGCTCTCTTACAGCTCCATTGGATTTAGGTCTGGGCTCTGGCTGGACCATTCCAAAACTTTAATTTTCTTCTGGTGAAGCCACTCTTTTGTTGATTTGAATGTATGCTTGGAGTCACTGTCATGTTGAAAGGTGAAACTCCTCTTCATCTTCAGCTTTCTAGCAGACACCTGAAGGTTTTGGGCCAGAAGTGACTGGTATTTGGAACTGTTCATAATTTTCTCCACCTTGACTAAAGTCCCGGTTCCAGCTGAAGAAAAGTAACCCCAAAGCATGATATTGCCACCACCATACTTCACCGTGGGGATGGTGTTCTTTTGGTGATGCAAAGCATTATTTTTGGGACCACACGTACCTTTTGGAATTGTGGCCAAAAAGTTCAGCCTTGGTCTCAACAGACCATAACACATTTTCCTGCATTCCTTTGGGAGACTTGATTTATTGTTTTGCAACTTTTAGCCAGGCCTGGATGTTTTTCTGTGTAAGAAAAGGCTTCCGTCTTATAACCCTACCCCATACTCCAGACATATGGAAAATATGGGAAATTGTTGTCACATGTAGTACACAACCAGTACTTCCCAGAAATTCCTGCAGCTCCTTCAGTGTTGCTGTAGGTCTCTTGGCAGCCTCCCTGACCATTTTCATCTGGTCTTTTCATCAATTTTGGAGGGACGGCCAGTTCTTTGCAACGTCTCTGTTGTCCCATATTTTATCTACTTTTTGATGATTGTCTTCACTGTGTTCCATGGTATATCCAATGCTGTGGAAATTTTTTTGTACCCTTCTCCTGACTGATACCTTTCAAAAATGAGATCCCTTTGATGCTTTGTAATCTCTCTGCTAGAACCATGGCTTTTGCTGTAGCAGGCAACTGAGCAAATGTCAGGAAAATTCTACCAGGACAGCTGAAATTTATTTGGGGTTAATCAGTCTCGAATTGATGGCAGGTATGTACCTAAGAAGACTGAATGTTGTAATTAAATCAAAATGTCCTTCAACAAAGTTTTAGTTTAAAGGTGTGCACACTTATGCAACCAGCTTATTGTATGTTTTTTATTTTTTATATTTTTCCCCTAACAGATTTGTTTGTTTGTTTTCAATTGAATTGTACAGGTTATAGGTCACATTAAAGGTGGAAAAAGTTTTGAAATGATTTATTGTGATCTCATTTTTTTATATCATACAAACCTGGCATTTTTTTCAGGGGTGTGTACACTTTTTATATCCACTGTGTGTGTGAGTGTGTGAGTGTGTGTGTGTGTCTATATATATATATATATATATATATATATATATATATATATATATATATATACAGACACACACACACACACACACACACACACACACACACACACACACACACACACACACGTATGTATGAAAAAACTGCTTTTCAGCATATCTTTAATTTTTCTGCATTACTACAGTCTCTGCATCAAAGTAAGTGGTTATTATTGTTTTCTAATTTGTTATACCCCAAAATGCCCTGAAACGACGTTGCCATGGACAGCATGATTTTGTTTTACAGTCAATGCCTTTGCTTTCCTGATGTCATTTTACAGGTGAAGACGAGGATAATTTACTGTGTTTTTTTCTCTCTCAACGGCTTACAACAGTAACATGACTGCATACTTTTGATGATCATCAACAATCTGTATTTTTAATTACTTTGTTTCCCTTGACTCTCATTAGTTGCCATTTTTACAACAACAATTTAAGGAATGCTAGAATGACAGGTTTGAAAATGTAACTGAATTAATTGTTCTTTTCAAAGTAACAGCTATAGTTCAGTGGTGATGCATGAGCATACCTCTCAACTGTCCAGATTTTTGCCTCATATTTTTGGCCTATTCCTCATAAAATGTGTGGTTTTCTGGATTTTTGTGGCAAATCAGTGATGACTGAATTCACTATAATAATAGCAGGCATTTGAGTTTTAGACTTCATATCCTTCAGAAAATGCATGACAACACAAGACCGTTTACTCTGGCAACTTTAAGTTTATAAGAGCAATATTTAAAATTTGTCCCTATTTTGGGGGCTTTGTCCCTCCATTATTTTAGGCTTTGTCCAGATTTTTTGCGCCAAGAGGTTAAGAGCTAGGAGTGTAAGAATCCTAATATTTTTGGTCTGTTCCTCATAAAATCTGTGGTTTTCCAGCAAATCACAGAGGACTGACATCACTAAATTATGACATACAATTGAGTTTCAGACTTTATATCCTTCAGAAAATGCTTGCTAACACAAATCATATTATTGTAACTACTTTCTAAGTTAAAAAGAGCAATACTTAAAAGGAAAACTCCACCCTAGAACTAAAAAATGTTTTTTTAGTCTCTTTTTGTTTCCAGACCTATTTTAACACCTCAAAATCACTCCAAGTGCTTTATTTGTAATTTTAGCCTGTTTACCACAAGGTACAGTTGTGTACACTTACCATAAATTTAGATGTTCGAGTGTATTCACTGTTGCAGTCATTACATTTGGGTAATCTGCTGGCAGGTTGCCCTCAGTCAGCCTGATTAACAAAGTCTTGGGTCCTGCGTTGGTTGCTGTCCCTTATTCCATGATGTCAGGGGTATAAAACATGCAGACGATGCCATTACATCAGTTTTTCTTTCCCCAGATGTCAGGTGCCCCCCAAATGGGGAGCCAAATATTTAAGTAATTAAAAACACAAAAATATACTTCCAAACAAAAGCATATACACCAAAAAGGCTTTTAAGCATAGTAAAGGAAAGTAGAGGTATAGTAAGAGAAAAACAGGGGGTTGGAGGGAGGGTAACCAGGACTGCAACAATGATTACACTCGAATATCTACATTTATGGTAAGTGTAACACAACTGTACTAAGTTCTTCGTGTTTCACTGCTGCAGTCATTACATTTGGGTAGATTCCCAAAGCTATGGTTGGGAGGATGAATTTATACAGCACTAGGACCAGCTATAAGGCCCTGCAAGACTGCAGTGGCAAAGCCAGCTCTGGATTTAGAGAAGAGGGGTAAAATGGTAATGTTTGGTGAACGTATGAACTGAGCTCCAGGTAGCAGCTTCTAGAATGTCTCTGGTAGGAACACCTCTGTGAAAGGCTGTAGAAGTAGATGCAGCCCTGGTGGAATGAGATCTGATCCCCTGACGGATAGTTTTACCATGGTGCATATAGCAGAAATGAATACAATGGCTTATCCATTTGGAAACAGTCTGCTTTGAAATAGCCTTTCCCTCTTCCCCTGCAGCAAATGCCACCAGTAGTTGTTCAGATTTTCTTAGAGATTTTGTCCTGTTTAAGTAAAATCTAAGTTGTCTGTGTGCATCCAATGAATGCAGAATCCGCTCCCCCTTGTTCTGTGGATTGGGAAAGAAAGTTGGCAAATGAATGGTCTGTTTTAGAGCCACTCTGGATACCACCTTAGGCATGAAGGATGGATTGGTCCTGAGAGACACCCTGTTTGCATGAAAAATAATGAAAGGCTCCACTGCCATAAGAGCCTGTAATTCGGAAATCCTTCTAGCTGAAGTGACTGTAAAAGGAAAGCTGTTTTCCAGGAGAGAAATTTTAAGTCTGAAGTAGCAGCTGGCTCGAAAGGAGGAAAAGTAAGTTTTTCCAATACAAAATTGAGGTCCCAGGCAGGGGTTGGAGCTCTCCTGGGTGGTCTTAAGTTTTTGCCCCCTCTGAGATGCTGCTTTAGCAGAGGATGAGAGAAGAGGGGAGGTTCTGTGTTATAATGAGCTGAAATGGCTGAGGCATGGATTTTTATGGAGGAAATGGACAGGCCCTTGTGAAGCATCTCAGTTAAATATTGTAAAATCTGAGGAATACTGGGCACTGTTGTACATATCCCTTGTGATTGATTCCAGGCACAGAATCTTTTCCATTTGTCAGCATATGATTTTCTAGTACTAGGCCTTCTTGCCTCCAAAATGACATCCATCACAGGTTTGCTGAGGGATGCCAAGGGTGAATTTAGGTGATTAACCATGCTGCAAGATTCAAAGTTTGGAGCTAAGTGTGCAGAATTTGGTTGTTCTGCTAAGACAGTAAGTAAGGTGTCTGAGGCAGGTGCCACGGTGGAAGGTGTGACACATTGCGCAGGAGTGGGTACCAGTGTTGGCGAGGCCAGTCTACAGCAATCAAAATCATTTTTGGTTTGTCCTGTTTGACTTTTAGTAGAACCTTGCAGAGCAGAGGCAGAGGGGGAAAGGCATAGACTGACAGGTTTTTCCAGCTGAATGATAGAGCATCCACTTTCCAGGCTTTTTTTGCGATGAGTTCTTGTGGGGTGAGGCAAAACGATCTATGTCTGGACTCCCCCATTTGCGTGCCAACATGTTGAAAATCTGTGGTTCCAGTTTCGATTCGTGTGGGTCCATGAGATTTCTGCTTAGTTCGTCTGCCAGAGTATTCTGCTTTCCTGGCAGGAATTGAGCTTGTAGCTGAATTTGATAGGTCAAGGCAGTGTTCCACAATGCCATTGCAAATGGGGAAGGAGTGTGTACCCCCCTGCTTGTTTATGTACCACATAACTGTGGTGTTGTCTGTCTATCATTAATTGTCCTGGATGAAGGTAGTCCTTGAAGGCTGTTAGAGCATTCTGTACAGCTATCATCTCTATTTGATTGATATGAAGGTGCATTTGAGTTGGGCTCCATTTGCCCTGAGTGCACTTCCCTGCCAGATGAGCCCACCAAGCATAGTCCGATGCATCTGTAGTTAGGGTTTGGGCGGCAGGGGGTGGGGTGAATGGCAGTCCCTTGTTTTGGTGGCAGGCCTCTGCCCACCATAGGAACTCTAGTTGCAGGCAAGGTATGATAGGAATCATTGTTTCCAGGCTGTGACAATGTTGACTCCATAAACTCTAAGTACCACTGAAGTTTCCTCATATGCAGTCTTGCATATGGAATTAGAAGAATGCAGGAGGCCATGAACCCCAAGGCTTGCAGAATTTGTCTTGCAGATAGCAGGGTTTTTGTGGCCACCTGTTTGAAGTAAGACACTAAATGAATTTGCTTTTCTGGCGTAAGGTAAGCCATCTGGGCAGTTGTATTCAAGCTTGCACCCAGGAATGTAATTTTTTGAGAGGGTACCAGTTGTGATTTCTTTTCGTTTATGGTGTACCCTAGACAAGTTAAAATCTTTTTTACGAACGCCAGATGTTTTTGAAGAATGTCCCTGTTTTCTGCCTGAATTAGACAATCGTCCAGGTATGGATATATCTGAATATTTCTTTGCCTGCAAAATGCAATTACTGGAGCCAGGCACTTTGTGAAGACCCTGTGCGCACTAGATAAGCCAAAGGGCAGTGCAGAGAACTGGTAATGCAAATAGCCTGCTTTGAAGTGGAAGTATCTTCTGCAAGATTCCCTGATTGGGATATGCAGGTAAGCCGCCTCTTTTAAGGCTAGAGTTACCAACCAGGCATCTTTGCCTAGCATTGGAAGTAACTGTTGAAGAGTCAGCATCTTGAATTTTGGAATGTTCATTAATGTGTTTAGAGTAGATAAGTCCGGAATTGGTCACTATGATTTGTCTTTTCTGGGTACCAGGAAAAGTTTTGAATAGAAACCTTGTCCCTTTTCCTCTTTTGGGACTGGTTGAATAGCTCCCATGTCCATGAGAGACAGTACTTGTTTCTGGGCCTCTGCCCACTGATTTGGGGGCAGGTTTTTCCATCCGTTTGGGACTGGCAATGTGTGGAAATGAAATCTGTATCCCTGGGATACTATATTTAAAACCCATTTGTCCTGGGTTATAAGTTGCCAGTTTCTTACATGAAGTGCCAGTTTTCCCCCCCAAAGTGGCGGTTGAAAGGTAAGTGCTTGGTAAGTATAGAGGGAAGTCACTGGGACTGCTTACCACAGGGAGGTGCCTTGTTGTTTCCTGATTTGGAGGAGGAGGCACCCCATTGTTTTGTTCTAAAGTCCCTTGTGACTAAAACCTGGAGCCTTTGGAATGTCTGGGTTTGACTTGAGTGGCTCTCAAAGGAACTGGAAAGGACCAGTTCTTAGTAGACCAGTGCTACTAAATCTTGGAGTTTGCACTTGTAAGAAATCTTTCACAGTTTACATAGATTTAGTTTTTTTTAAAAAATTCTTCAGCCTTATTACCAAAGAGATGGTCCTGTTGTAAAGGAGCATCCAACAATTTTGCTTTAACATGATCAGGCAGAGTTTGTTCTTTGAGCCATGCATGCCTTCTTAGCACAGAGCCAGTTACAGCAGCCCTGCAAGAGGCCTCCAAAGAATCAAAACCACATTGCAAAGTATGTTTTCCAACTTGTTCAGCTGAATGCAATAAATCCTGTAAATCTTTATTTTCCACATAGTCAGAAATTAACATAATTTTCTGTTTAAGCAGTCCCATGATACGCTGCTGGTATTTAAGCATATGAAATTGACAGTTTGAAGCCCTGATTGCCAAGGTTGCAGAAGTGTAAACATTCGTACCCCATCTATCCAGCCCCCTGGAATCTCTATCAGAAGGGGTAGGATTTTTAGCAGTAGGAGGCCTTAATGCCCTTGGGACCCTGGGAAATGGTTTCAGGATCGGCAAAAGTATTTTTGAAAAGGAATTTGTGGGAGTCAGGAACCGTGTAGTATCTGTCTGGCTTACAAGGAGCCGGAGGCAGAGAATCAGGAGCCATACTAGATTCCGAAAAAACATCATCAACAATGTCTAGGACAGGAGGTATAGCCAAAGGCCTATGTTGAGGAAGAAGAAGAAAATCCCTAAGTCTCTTTTTAGATTCAGAGAAATCCTGACTTTTCAGTGGAAATGTTCCCGTAAGGTATGTAAAGTTTCCCCAAAAGAAAAATCTTCATGGGGAGAAGCAGAAGGAATGGAATCTTCTGCATCATAGTCCTCATAAGTAGGTATAGACAAATCCTGTTCATTAGAGGAGTCAGAAGAAATAGAATCCTGTTCAGAAGATTCATAATCAATGTCTTGCCTAGGCCTCTTAGAAGGGGGGGGGGGGTTGGCTACCCTTGATCAGAGTAATTAAAACTTCAGCCATTTTGATCATTTGTTTTTTAGGCATAGGGGCCTGCACACGTGGCCCAAGCATTGGTTTTTTAGACATAGATTTAGATTTTGGCCTTAGTTTTGAAGATGGCGTTGGTCTAATACACAATTCTGTAGGCCTGAAAACACCGTCAGAAGCTGGTGCCTGCACAGTGGCTCCGGACCCATCTAAGGTAGAGACATCTGCGGGTTCCATAATTGAAGTATCTCGCAGCATGGGTCTCAGTAGAGGCCTGCAAATCAGACGTAGCGGGTATCAGGGGCTGCAAAAGCACCTCACTGAGTACCGGCAAACTGGCGACTGGCTTAGGAGAAGCGTCATCAGTTTTGGACCTCGACGGCCTGTCTCTGTCATTTTCTTTGCGTTTTTTAGGTATTCCGGTAGCTGGACTGCTAACCGATGACATTTCTGGATAATTAAATCGTAAGCCAAAATATTTACAAGCAAAACTATACCAACGTTTAATAGTGCGCTGATTAAATTTATTACAAAACTGACAGCAAGGTACGTTGTGGTCAGGGCCTAGGCAAGGAATACAGTACAAATGAAAATCCTTATGAGGTATTTGCTTCCCACATGTAATGCAATTATTAACTTTTACTGACATAGGTAAGGAGCAAGAAAAAGTTTCCCCAATGGGGTACTTAGCTTTTTAGTTGAAGACTTCGGTTCTGAAAACTCAAAAACGAAAATTTCAGGAGTCGGCCGACCAGCACTTGTGAACTGCTTCTGCTTCGGGCACCGAGCGGCAAGAAAGACTGATGTAATGGCGTCGGCTGCATGTTTTATACCCCTGATGACCTGACGTCATGGAAGAAGGGACAGCAACCGACGCAGGACCCAAGACTTTGTTAATCAGGCCGACTGAGGGCAATCTGCCAGCAGATTACCCAAATGTAATGACTGCAACAGTGAAACACGAAAAACATCATGGCTACCGATGGGGCTTGATACATCAACATGATCTTCTTCTCCTTCAACCCTTTCTCTTTCCCAGAAAGCATTTCAAGTCTTCTTTCTATGACTCATGCCAGACATAAGGAAGTAACTGTGAAATCCCATGCCATTGACATATAATGGGAAATTTGTGACTGTCAGTTTGTATTCCTTCCGTAAGAGGCCAGCTTCTTTTCTGTTGCAAATCACCCTCATTTATGTTTAGCTCGCAGCTTGCTTTACACTATAATTTGAAGTTATCCAGTGGCAGCCAGAGTTGTAGCTAAATTGGATGCCTTTGTTCTAGGTGTTCTTTTGTAGTCCAAGATGAATCGACAGTCCCCTCCTCCCACACTACTGCAGAGGTGTTAAAACTGTCACTGCAATTGACAGCTCAGAACTGAAAGGAAGGAGTGCCATTTGAAAAGTCTTCCCCTCTGCCTGCAGCAAGATTTACTTGTTTTGGCAGCATCAGACAGATTTAAACACATTCAATTACTTTTTGCAAGAAAGTTTCTGCTAGTTGTTGATTTCATTGTGTTTTACTACTATTGATTTTTGATTTACCCCTATTTTTACAAAACATTATTAATTTATTTTTGCTTTCCAATCATGTTGAGCAACAGCAGTCATGTGGCATGCTGTTTCTGTAATTTCCTGCCATTCACATCATCTCCACATTTTTTAAATGATGGCAAAACAGTAGTTTGCAAACCTGTGTCTATGATACTGGCACAGTAAAAAAAAAAAAAAAAAAAAAAAAAAGAGTACTGAAAACTGACTGTATTCTACAGTGCCCCCAGTGAAGTTTTTTTTTTTTTAGGGAGGGTGGCAGGCATACCTCTCAAGTGTACCTCATTACGAGGAACATACCTCATTTGGGGTCTTAAAAAGTTCATGTTCCTCAAAGTTCCTCACACATTCAGTGTTAGGAATTTTTTTAAGTGAAATCCATTGTAAATAGAAATTAATCATATTAATTCATGAAAAGATCTTCTCTATAAGTAAAACCAGCATATTTTAACCATCTTATGGCCTTCCTAGTTGAAGTTGTTAGTAAGCCATTAGTATGTGTTCCACATTTTGCCCATTTGTTCCACATTATGAGGGCTAGTGTTCCTCATTTTGGATATGGAAGGTTGAGAGAATGGTGGCAGGGCCTACTGTACATTTTGGGAAAGTATCACTTGCATTATGCAGATAACGGCAGCATTTTATGATCTTAATATGATCTTCTCTAATTCAGCTGAAACTATTTAGCAATCCTCTATTCTTTTAACTAGATTAATAAATTCTTTGAGCCACACCCTGTCTTTGTGCATATTTCCAATCTTACTGTTAAACTGCTCATATATTGAGTTGTTAATTTGCAACCGACACTACTCAGCCAAACACAGTTCTTTAGTTTCACATTACAGCTTTTGACATGGTCTCGCCACAACTAAGAAAGAAGTGTGTGCAGTTTGCACGAAACACCACTTAGGAGGGTTTACTCCCTTCTGTAAAGTAAGGATTGTAGCATCCAATTTAAAGTTGTACTAACTACACTTGTCAAGCCAGGCAGTAAGCGCACAGGAGTGAACTGCTACTGTCATTGTCATGAGTATAGACTGAATTTTGCCTCCATAATTTTCATGTAGAGCTTATTAGAAGTCACTGTACCAGGCCGTGCTGTGTGGCCCTTGGGAATATTGCACATCTTACTGCAAGTTATCCTAAATATTGTACCCAGAGATCCAAGACTTCATAGCACACTCCTTGTTCATAGGTTGGTACTAGGCTATTGGCCCTAGAACCTATACAAGCCTAGCAAAAACAATTCCCTTGCTATTACTTCCCTGGTCCCCTGTCTAACAGGGCGATTGACATGATCCCTGGGGTGAATTTCCTATCTCCCATCCAATCGTCAAGGTTCTTTTTGAAGAGGGCCAAAAAGGTACTCAGCTTGACATGTATGGGCAGTCTATTCCCGAGTATGGGGAGTCTCTGGGTCAGGAACCTATCCCTCCAGCATGTTTTGTTCATTGTGATGACCAGGTTTAGATCCCTGGAGTGTGTGGCTCTGAGGGATTGGGATTTCTTTAAGTGTAGTATGTCCAGCAGCTCTGGGTTTGACGAGGCTTTGTATGTTAAGCAGAGATTGCCTCTGAACAGGCGATAGCGACAGAGTATAGCTGGATTTTTTTTAGACGGTCAGCATAAGGCATCTGCTTTAGGCTTGTGATTCTTTTAGTGACGTATTTCTGTGGCCTTTCCAGTTGTTGCAGATGTCTTGTGAGGTACATATCAAACGGGGCGTCGTACTCTATAATGGGTCTAATGAGGGATGAGTACAGTTGGACAATGACATCCTTTTTTTTGGATGAAAAGCCCTTAACGATGAGGTGTGCCACATAGAAGGATTTCCTGACTGTTGTGGCAATGTGGTTATCGAAGGTGAGACCACTGTCCACTTGTGTCCCTAAGTCCCTTATCACACTTTCGGTGTTTATTGTACTTCCACTTATGTGGTAATTCAGGGGTACATGGTTTTTCCCAAAGGGGATAACTATACATTTCTTGGCATTGAGCTTGAGCCGATGGCTCTGGCACCAAGCATCTGTTTCTGCACGGCCCTTTTGTAGAATATCCACATCATTTGGGGATTCAATAATGGCTCCCAGTTTGCAGTCATCTGAGAACTTTGTTAGCCAGAGTCCCTTCATGCTGGCCTGTACTTCAGAGAAGGAAATCCCAAACAACAGCGGTCCCAGGACTGAACCCTGAGGTACTCCGCTTGTCACTTGTCGGGAGCTGAATTCTGAGTCGGCTACTTTTACAGTGTGGGTTCTGTCAGTAAGCCAGTTGGCAACCCATCGAGTGACATAGGGATTAGTGCCCAGCTTAGTAAGTTATCTATGATTCCAGAGTGAGGGATGGTGTCGAAGGCCATGGCGAGGTCCATATAGGCTGTGTGGACCGCCTTGCCCTCATCAACGGCTCTGGATACTGATTCGAAGAAGTCAATCAGGTTGAGGAGACAAGATCGGCCCTTTACAAAGCCAAACTGGGTGGGGTCCAGAGTTTGAAGGTTGTCAATGTCTTTGTTTACAAGTTCCATGATAATGCGTTCCATGGCTTTGCAGATTAGGCTTGTCAGACTGATGGGACGATAGTTCCCGGGATCAAAGGAGGATCCCCCCTTGTGCAGTGGGATAACTGTAGCTGTGCACCACTCAGTGGGCACAAAGCCTGAGGTCAGGCTATGATTAAACATGACACTTAGGTAAGGTGCCAGTTCATTTTGTAGTTCATGTAGTAAACAGCCCGGGATGTCGTCTGGTCCCATGGATGCTGTATTCTTAGCTTTGGAGAGTGCGTTGTTTACCTGTGTTGCCGTGATTACCAGAATTTGGCTATCTTTTGGTATTGAGCTGGACCCTTTAAGGGGAGAGAGGGGGGGTGAAGTTGGCACTGAATCGATCTGCCAGGATTTTGGCAATATCCTTGGGATCAGTATATTTAATGCCATTCTGTTGCAGCTCATTACAGATCTGAGCACTGCCATTTAGATTCTTGACATAACTATAGAATGTCTTGTGGTTGGTCCTTGGAATTGTTGACAATTTTATTTTCGTAACTAGCTTTGGAGGATTTTATGAGGGATCTCAGCTTCTTACTGAGGCTGGTAAGGGAATATTTTGCATCCTGGGAGTTTCCTCTTTTCTGCAACAGTTTCTTCATTCTGTTGTATAGTTTGGTTATGGCAGGGGACTACCAGATTGGCTTCTTTTTTTTGGAGGACAGCATCTTGGTTCTATTTTGAATGGCATGATTCATGCATGAGTGGATGTGCTTGTACAGTGCCTTAGTGTAGGATTCAGAAGTCGAACTTTCAGTTCACGTCTGCATGGGTGTCATGAAGTTTGCCACTTCTGACTTGAGTAGCATGAAGTTAGCTTTGGAGAAGTTTTTTATGGAGGTTTCCCTACTGGTGGGTGGGAGTGGGATGTGGATGTCAAGGGTGATTAGCTTATCGTCAGACCTGACTAACGAGGGGGTGACCACTGGCAAGGAGCATCGATCTCCCATGTTGGTAATGACCAGGTCTAGGATATTTGAGCCCCTGGTAGGACTATGTATTAGTTGATCCAAGGCATTGGAATTTATGAATTCCAAGAACCGTTGGGTTAAGGTGTTGGTGGCTGAGTAGTTTTCCCAATTAATGGCAGAGTAGTTGAAATCACCCAGTATTAGGGTGTTTGGTTGTATCTTAATATTTTCCAGTATGTTTAGAAAGGTGTAGTGAGAATCTCGGGGCATGGTGGGGGATCTGTAGTAAGCTACAATTTGGATTTCAGTCTTACCTAGTATTAGTTGTACCTGTAGAATTTCAGATGCATTGTGTTGGGCAACTAGCCTGGAGGTGTGAATATCCTTGGTGAATATGGACACTCCTCCGCCTTTAGTGTTTCTGTCCTGGTTTGGTGGCTGAAAAGTGTGGTAAGAGTTGTATCCTGGTATTGCAGGGGTGCTCTCTGGAGCCTTGAACCAGGTCTCAGTTACTGCACAGATATCGATGTTCTCCAGTTTTAGAAGTGCCTTGAGAGAGTGCATGTTGAGGTTTAGACTTCTAGCATTGAGTAGCATTACCTTCAGATTTTGCATGCTTATTTCATCAAATTTAAACAAGGCATAAAAGGTCATGGGTATTCCAGGGTGACCCTTCGTCACCACTGCTGTTTTTGTCTTGCCCTTAACCCATTAAGCTGTTTACTTAACAGCTGAGGTCATCTATCTAATTCAGCTCCTAGAAAACAACAAAGTGTAAAGACTTCTTATCTTCACTTTGCCCATGATTTAAAAGATTTACATTGTGGTTGAGCCTGGAGTTGTCCTTAACTACACAGATACACTCAGAGAAACACGCAGTAATGACTGTGTGTGTGACATCCACTTTTGCTATAGAGTTAAACACAGTCAACCCTGCAAGGGGCAAAACAGTAGAAGATTCTCTCCACCAATTCATCGGATAACCTTAATAGCATATGCCTTTGCCTGGATGGGTATCTGAAGAAAGCCATATCAATGCTTACAATGAATGCGGAGTACTTCTCTTTTCGTGACTTCAAAGCATTCAGCACAGTCAGGGGTTAAAGGTGAGCCAACACCTCATGACAAATTTACATATGCAGTTTAGGGTAAAATGATACTATTTACTAAATGGTTTGAAAGATGATTAATGGGTGTTTAAATACAATTTCACAGCAGGAAACAGATAAATCAAAAAAAAGTGTGCGTCTACTGGCTGTACTCCAGCATGTATTTGGCTCGGTGGCTTCAGACCAAATGCATCAAGAAGGTCCGTAGATAATCATATGCAGGATCAATGGCAACAGCTGCCTTGTGGCATGCCGTTTCAGTTATTACCTGACATTCTACTCATCTCCACATTTTTTAAATTACAGCATATAAGTAAATCGCAAATCTGCCTACATGATACTGGCACAGTAAATGCATGTACTGAGAAACTCACTGTATTCTACAGTCCATGCAGTGAATTTTTTTTTGGGGTGGGTTTGGGGGGTGGGCTACTGAATATTTTTCGAAAGTATCACTTGCATTATGCATATAACTGATGCATTCTTTTAACTTAATATGATCTTCTCTGATTCAGCAGTAAACTATTAGGCAATTCTCTATTCCTTTAACCACATTACTATTTTTCCTTTTAGCCACTCGCTGTCTTTGTGCATATTTTCAATCACAATCAGTTTCAGACTTCATAACCTTCAGAAAATGTACGGCAACACCAGACCTTTGATGCTAGCAACTTGTAAGTTTATAAGAGCAATTTTTTTCATTTTTTTCTCATTATTGTGTCTTTTCTACCGCCATTATTTTTGACTTTGTCCAGATTTTTGATGCAAAGAGGTGGAGAGCTATGGGCCTCCCCAGTCCTGAGAGAGCCATTATTTCCTAGTAACTCAGGCCATGGAGGGCATTTTTGCATTTATTTAATGGGCTGTCTCATAAATTAGTTTTGTACTGGCTTAATTATTAGTATATCATTTGTTTAAACTTAAGATATAAAATATGTCCCACATAGAACATTTCGAAGTAGCTACAGGATATCTAATTAGAGCAAATGCCTTGGAACACCTAGTCGATACCCCCACAAGAGGTGAAAATATTTTGGACTTAGTATTAACCAACACGAGTAACCACTGCAGCATCCCTACAGTAGACTCCCTGGTAAGATCCGAGCACAAAGCCGTCACTTACAAAGTCACCATCTCCCCCAACCCCCCCTCACTCTGATCAGACAAAAGAGATGATATTAACAGCTTCACATCCCCCCTCCCCTCTGTAGGAACTGGCAACAATATCAAAAACTACACCAAAGCACTTTGCAACAATTTATAAAGATGCATGGAATCAGGAATACCTGACAGGACTATATCTTCCTTGGCAAGGAACAGTAAACATCTCTGGTAGACCGTTGCAAAAATAAACTTTATAACCCAAGGAAACAAATTGCTGTCCAAGACCAAGAAGGAACATGTGCACAACTGGAAGCTATGTCTCCTTAGCCTGAACAAGAAAATAGGAGCACTAGTGAAATCCCCCAAATCAAACTTAGAGTCCAAACTGGCCACATCACAGATGTCCGTAACCTCAAAGGAAGCATCCAGATCTGTTCAGAACTGGTGGTCAAGGAGAGCTCATATAGTAAATTTGCTGGCTGACAGATTCAGGAGAACTGTAATCCTCTGCCACCCCATCAGTAAATCAGAACATCCAAAGTACTTGCCCCCTTCCCCTTATATGTATGGAACAGGTCATCACCGTTCTCTCAAAGGCAAAAAATACAGCTTTCATGGGACCAGATAACATCACAGGCCGCATACTACGTGAACTCAGGCAGGAACTTGCAGCACCATTAAGCAGCCCATTCAACCAAAGTCTGAGTACTCGCTTCACCCCAGCTGAGTGGAGGACAGCCACTGTCATCCATTTGAACAAAGGTGGAGCGTCCACCAATACGTGAAATTATACAGCCATCAGCCAAACTAGCCTGATCTGCAAGGCCATGGAACGGATTATCAAGGACCCCATTAACAAGGATATTGGCAACCTACAAGCACTTGATCAGACACAGTCTGGCTTCGTCAAGGGGAGGTCATGTGTGCTAAATCTGTTCAACTTCTTTGAGACAGTTGACAAAGCCATGGCCTAGGGCAAGATGGTGCACAGTGCCTACCTTTACCTGTCCAAAGTCTTTTGACACTACTCCCCAGTGGGCATAATAGATAAACTCTCTCTCAACTAGTCATAAATCTATATGTTACCAGATGTGTAGCAAACTGGCTCAGTAACAGAAGCCAGTTAGTCAAAATAGGGGAAGCCACCTCAAGCAGTCTGCCAGTAAAAAGGGGTGTGCCCCAGGATTCGGTCTTGGGACCTGTGTAATTTGGGATATATTTTTATGAGGTGCAGGCCAAAGCCACTGGGCTCTGGCTGACCAAGTTTGCAGAAGACTGCAAGCTGGGTGCCATCATCAAATCTTCTAGGGATGTGTACATCCTCCAAGCAGGTCTCACTCAGACAAATGACTTTTCCCAAAAACATGGACTCAAGCTGAAGATGAACAAATGCATCATCATCCTCTTTGGGGAGAGTGACGTCCCCACTAATTATCACATTAATAACAATGTCCTAAGCATGCAATTAGTCCTGGGCACTCAGGTTGATAGCAACCTGACTTTTGACCACCCTGTTGCTTCTGTTGTATGGAAAGCCTTGTACATGGCCCATGTCATAAGTCAGGGTATTTCGTCCAGGGAGAAGGAGGTCATAACATCCCTGTATTCTTTCCTCATAAGGGCCATTATTGAGTACAACACCCCATTTGGCATGTACCTCTCAAAGCAAACGCATCAACTGTATAGACCACAGAGGTTCCTCACCAGGAGAATCCAGGGCCTCAAACATCTACCATACACATACAGGTTAAAATCCCTATCACTCTAATCAAATTAATACAGACTCCTCAGAGGTGACCTCTGTCTGGCATACAAGGTGATCATGGACCACGCCTTGATGGGACTGCTACATATTTGCAAGTCAAACTCCACTCCAGTAACACCCACACACGGCATCAACCTGGTCATTAACATCAATCAGACTGGTTGGCAGGACAGATTTGTGTCCCAGAGACTCCCTCGTCTATGGGATATACTCCCTCTGTAGATCAAGCAGAGTACCTCTTTGCCGCTTTTTAAGTGCAAACAGGATAACTGGATGAGAAACACAAAATATACCCCTGGGAATCCATCCCTGTCCTTGCCTGACAGGGGCATCATGTGCTGATCTGTCTAAACATGGGCTAAACTATTGCCTAGCCTTATAAGGGCCTCAGAGCCTAATAACCTCCTATGATCCTATTATTAGAGGAATTATATTACATATAAAATGCAAGTTACGTACTGTGTAAAAATGCCTTGATACCTTACACACATTTGCACACATACAGGCATGTACAGGCAAACAGCCGAGAAACAGACAATGTCATTTACACATATCCATATGTAAATATACAAGTAGATGCAGAGGTCGAGAGAAACAGACACACACACACACACAAGCATTCAGTTGATTGATTATGCACCTCTCTCATGCAATAAATAGCTGGAAAACACTGGAAACATGAACAAAAAGCATTATAGAAAATGAGAAAACCAGATATAATAGTCCATGTAAAGAAGAGAGAAGTAGCATTGATCATTTAAATTGCCACTCTGTGACTACAGTGTCTCCCATAAAGAGAAGCACAGCATCATAAAATCCCAGGATTTGCGGGCTGAACCAAGGGCAATGTGGCAGAAGGATACCCACACAATTCCAATAGTATCTGGAGCAATGGATCTTAAAAAAAAAGAAAATTACAGTCAGACTGAACTATGTTAACAGTACATATAACTTCATATGAACTGCATAGTCATTACTGGGCAAATTGTGGGTGCTGGGAAGAGTACCTCTGGCTAACATGAAAGGTTGAAGGAATACTAATTTCATGAACTTCATGAAAACCAAAAAACTTGGAGAAATTAAAACAAGTGTTAGGGATTAACCCTTACATCACTAGATTGATACCCAGTTGGCTTACTAACAGAAAACATACTGTCGAAGTTAGCAACTCCACCTCTACCAGTAGACCCATTACCAGTGGCATATCACAAGGTTCTGTGATGGGTTCTTTACTGTTTGGAATCTACTTCTCAGAAGTCCAGACAAATTAAGACAGCTTTTGGCTTACTAGCTTCACTAATGAATGCAAACTGGGTGCAATCGTGGAGTCCCCCAATGACGTTAACCTACTATAGGAAGGGCTAACATAGAACATTACTGGTGTCAAAGCCACTGTCTAAAACTAAACACAAAAAAGTACATTATTTCCTTAGGCAAAGTAGAATTCCCCACTAACTACAGTACTGACAACATCCCCTGAAGTTGAAATGCAGTAATGCGAGACCTAGGAAAACAGGCAGATCGCAATCCAAGCTTCCACCACCAAGTTTCCTCTGTTATAAGGACTACTAACTACCAATTAGTCTTGTAGTTGTAAACTGGTTTGTATCGCTCCATTCCAGCAAGTTGTATAGAGCAGTTCGGACCCTACACCTGCCTTGTACAACACTTTACATTAATAGTGCAAAGGGTACAGGTAATAGAACTATACACTCTGCACTATTTATCGATAAACTTCCCACAGATCTTATGCATATGCCAATATTATTTGACATAGATGATAGGGTGATATACAGCCCAAGCCCATCTCAGTCAGTGATCAAAACATCAGCTAAAAGTATATCAGCTTACTCGGCCATTAATTCTACATACAAAATAAACCAAGGTCATAGTCTTTGAATCCTAGCCAAGGCTGGCCAAAGAACCCAGCAACTGGACCATTGGCAGCTGCAGTCACGAGGCAACAGAAACAGTTCAGTTTTAGAAATCCTTCGGTGTCTGGTTAGATCCCAATCTCAATGTATAAAACCACATACAAAACACTAAAGCCTAAAGTAAACACTCTGCTCTTCTTGTCCAATAAAATACCTCACTTTCTATTCCCAGAAGGAAGAAATGCAGCTGATAAAGGGGTCCTGTTCTCCCAGCTGGAGTATGGCCACCCCATCAGCTCGGATCTCTGGAAGTACTTCAGTAGCATCTGTAAATGTATCACAATAACCCTGAAATGAAAGCAATGCTGCTTCCTCCTTACAGTTTTGGAGTAATTGACTGGCCACAAAATGTATTGCATGGATTAGATAGGAAAACAAGAAGGATGCTTCCTGCTTACCAAATTATTTTAAAAAAGTCAGTGCATACCAAGACTACATTTTATCCATTCCGAAGGAGGTATGGGTCTCCTTGAAACTGATTACATGTATTGATCTGAAATCCTGTGAAGGCACAAACATCAGCTGACCTCACAAGATGCAAATGTAGAGAAAGTTTTGAAACATGAGAACACATCTAAGATGACTTCTCTGCTTAGTCTAGTAGAAGCATATCAGTGTCAAGCAGGAATGGAAAAAAAAACAGAAGTAGATCAAAATCAGGCAACTACTGAATGTGCCAAAAAAACAGAGGAAGAAATATAAAGTGAAGCACCAGATGAGAAGTCCAAAAATGTGGACAATGCATAAAGAGAGTTGCAAGTACAAAAAACGTCTGTAAGGAGTTCATGTTGATCAGGATTGAAAGCAGGAATGGTTAGTCAAGTTGAAACCAAGACATAAAAAAGTTATTATTGTCATCCTAAGATAGTGGGCTACATGCATGTTGGTTTACAAAGTCTATGAACACACGGGAGACACAGACAAATGTAGGTTTCATAAAACAGAATTGGAAACAGTCGCACACCCCATTGCTGGTTGTGACATATTAATGGCAGAAGGACTGTATGCTGAAAGGCATAATAATGTGGCAAGACTGTTGCACTGGGGATTGTGCAAAGATTATGGTAGTGAAGTGGCAGAAAAACACTAGAAATATTAACCACAATTATAGAAAACAATGAAGTGTACACCGTATCTCATCACCCATTTCCAACAGTTAAAATAATAGATGGTAGAAAACTAGATGCTAGTGGTCCATGAAGAGAAGACAGAAGTAGCGCTGATCACTGAAATTGTTACACACAGTGACTACAGTGTCTTGAGTATAGAGAGACCCACAGTTATAAAATATCAGATTTGCAGGCAGAAACAAGAGCTATGTGGATGAAAGATACACATACAATTCCAACAGTAGTAGGAGCAATGGGTCCTACAGAAAGTCTACAATTGTGCTTAGATATGTTAGCAATACATATAACCGCATACGAACTGCAGAAGGAGTCATTACTGGGCACATTGCAGGTGATTCAAATAGCACTTCTGGGTGACCAAGATTGAAGCAATACTAATTTCATGTACTTAAATCCTACTTTGACTTAAGAAGGGGGTCCATTCCCATCATGGTATTAGAAACCCAAAAGGTCTGTGGTGTTCGAGGCTTTTCTATACCTACTGTAGTGATAATAAAGTCCATAATGGGAAACTGCAACCAGGATTTAATAAGCTATAGATCACCATCTATGCCCCAAGAAACATGTAAATTGTATTTTGACTTATTGAGAGATCTTGGCATTCAACCCAATACCATATTCACAGGCAAGTTCAAACTGGGACACTTACACAATCACAAACTTATATGCCCAGATTTTCCTGGACTTTGTAAACATAAACACCTTTGACCTGATTGTCCATATTCCCACTAGGGGTGCAAACATACTCGACCTGGTACTCTCAAACATGGGAAAATGCTGTACACTTCCTCCCGCCTTTACTGTAGTGTCATCTCCGGAAAGGTCAGGCCATAAAACTGTCTCATTCATAATAAAAATCAATTTTGTGACCCGTTCAGCTAACCCCAAAACATTTAAGAACTACTCGAAGATAAACTTCATACTACTAAGAGATAACCTGTCAATATTTTAATCTCTCCTTTCCAAACATGGAGAACACAGCTGCCTGTGTAGAATTGTTCTCAAAAACCCTGCACAAGTAAGTCAATAAATGCATACAGACAGCTGTGCCTACCAGAAATAAGCCCAGAACTAACAAAAACAAACCACCCTAGTAGAATCCAAACAAACAAACAAAAAGTCATAGCCAAGATTAGGAAGTATGATGCCCACCACGATGAAAACACTCTCAACAATCTAAACAAACTAAGACAGCACAAATTAAATTTATTAAAGTCATATTGGAGGTAAAGATAGCCTCCCAGACAAAGGACAACACCACTTTCTTTAGCTATGTTCAAAACCTCAAAGGCAACACACAGCAGTGTAAATGCAGCCACCGATATGGAGCTGGAAGATATAGCAAATCTGCAGGCCAACAAATTCAGCTTAAATTTTACCAACCCCCCCCCCCACACACACAACTATCACTAGTGAGCAGGTCCTAGATGTCCTCTCTAAGGTCAACTACACTGCATCAATGGGCCCAATAATAACCCAGGATGCCTCCTAAATAGACTGAAACATGACCTGTCAGGAACACTGGAGTCATTGTTTAACCATAGCCTTCATACAGTCTTTGTGCCATACAAACTGAGAAGTGCACTGGTCATATCTCTGCACAAGGGCAGTCCATCAACAGACCTTGGGAACTTAAGACTCAAAAATGTTACTAATATCTTATGCAAAGCCATGGAAAGAATTACCATGAAATGATTATTAAGGGCACAGAAAATCTTCAAACACTAGATCCAGGGCACATCATGCCTACTCAGCTTGAGGAACTTCTTTGAGACGGTCACAAAGGTAACGGATGATGGCAAAACAGTACCTACTGCCTACCTTGATCTAGCTAAGGGATTTGATAAAATATTCCACTTCTGCACTGTAAACAAACTCATGGCTACAGGCATAAACCCCTCTGTTACACTCTGGATAGTCAGCTGGCTCTCAGATAGCATTCAGGAAGTCAGGATAGGTGACACCACCTCCACAGAGAGACCAGTCATAGCAAAGTCATTCAGGGCTCTGTGCTGGGTCCACTCCTTTTTGCCTCTCGATGTCCAGGTCTGCAGAAAATTGTAATTAGTAGCAGTCATAGAATCCTGCCAAGCCACTAACATCCTACAGGAAGGACTAACACAGACAAGTGACTGGTGCCAAAGCCACAGCTTAAAACACCCCTTAGAGTAGAACCAGTAGTTAGCAATTTGGGTACATATGTAGATAATAGCCTGGCTTTTGAGCAATAAGTATCTATTGTAGTAAGAAAAGTATTCTATGTTGCTCAACTTAGAAGCAAAGACATGGCATTTAGGTGCAAGGAAGTCAGTCTGCTGTATTTCACCCCTAATCAGGCCTATTATTCAGTACAATGCCGCCTTCAGCATGTACCTGACCAGGCACATGCAATAACTGGAACATCCACAGAGGTTCTTCACAAAAAGAGTACAGGGAATAAACAGCATGTCCTACGCAGAGCACCTCAAAGTGTTTCCTACAAACTGTTGAGAGCTGAACTATGTTTTGCATACAAGGCACCCTAGAATACCCTTTGGATGAACTTCTTGCATATTGGCAAAACAAACATCTAGGGATTTAAACTTTGCTTGTCACTTACATAGGACATGTCGGACGGACAGGTATGTGTCTCGAGGAATTATCTTCCTTGGAACAGGCTTCCCATCCAATGTGAGGGGAGAGCTCTTCCATAACCCCAGTCAAGAGAAACTTGGGCCAGTGAATGGGAAATCATAAATACATTCTGGGTCTAGCATATATATCTCTAACAGACAGAGACAGCCTGTAAATCTTACCTTAGCTTACATATAACAAGCTTGTGGGGTGCAAATAGGATACTTGACCAGGCCTGCAAATACCCCACTGGTCATTAAACTAGTATATAACTATGAACTGATGTGAATGGGTAAATTGAGCCTAAATACAGGTTAGCACAACTCTCACCCTCTTATCTCTACAATTACCAGGGACAAATCCAGAAATAATCAAGGACAGTTTTTAAAACCTTAGAAGTAAATTTCTAAGCCAAACTTTGGGGACATCCCCAAAAAATCAGAGGCAGTTGAGCGGTCTCTCTCTGACACAGTGCAGAGCAGAAAATATTTAATTGCCGACTGATTCTTCGCAACTGAAAAGATGGCAACAAGACCCATAATGAGACAGACTTTCAGCAGAGACTGCTATTTAAATGTTTACGTCAGTCGTGCATGCCAGGCAAATGTAACAAGAGCATTTAATTTGTTCACATGGGTTGTTAACTACCAATCATTTTGTGCTGCTTCCATTACCACTACAATCAAAAGCAAGGCAGTTATTTAAAGCAGTTATTTAAAACAGCGTGTATCTGATTTATATTCCTCAAATGAATATAAAAAAAAATGCAAATGTAATGCTTAGCTTGTGGCTATATCCAAGTATAACTGACTGCAGATATATGACACTTACAAAGCCGCGAATCACAGAGAAACCTCCACACACATCGCTTTGTAAATAAGTGCATGTAACGTTTGTATGGCAGCTAGTCTCATACAATATATCATTACCCGAGTTGCAAAGACTTGGAACGAAATTCTGAATATAGACATAAAATCCCAACTATAATAATCTATTAGCAAGCCCTGCGCTGATGAGTGGTGTCATTACAAATGAAGTTGCAGCAAACAGAAGCCTAGGTGGCTCAACTAGTGCCCGAAAAACACACAGTATGAACAAGCACCCTACTCCTTCAGCAAGAGCAAAAAATAAAAATAAAAAAAAACACTTCCCTGTAATAAGCTGATCTTGGCTGGCATTTTAGACTTCCATTACACAGAAAAATAAAAAATGCACACCCGCCTCTTAGACACACACAGTCTTTTCTCCATTCACACACACATTCTCCTGCTTTCATGCATCGCTAACTCTCTCTCATATACTCAACAGTCTCATCTACTTTCACAAACACACAATCTACTTCCATGCATGTACCGTTCATTCTCTCATGCATCGCTAAACTCCCTCTCATACACGTCTCATTCACAGACACAGTCTCTTCTGCATTCACATACACAGACATTCTGCTTTCACACACACATTTTTCAGTCAACCAGGCATCTCTAACTCTCGCTCATACACTCACAGATACAATCTCAACTACATTCACACACACACATACATTCTGCTTTTATGCATGCACCGATCACTCTCCTGCATTGCTCAGTCTTACCCACACACATGCATAGTCTCATTTGCAGTCACACACACAGACATTCTGCTTTCACGCACACATGCGATCAAAATGGTAAACACATACATACACACACCGATGCAGGGCAAACTTCTGAACTGTATAGATTGCCATGGAATCTCATGATTTACCTCTTATATTTTAGGTTTTCTGGCAAATTAGAGGTTAAAGCATAACATATAGAAAACTGTAGTGGATATTTAACATTTAGACTTTGTAACCTTCAGGAAATCTATCCTAATACAATTCTATCAACTTTCTAACGTGTGTAAAAGCATTATTTAAAAATTGCCTCGATTAATACACCTCTGACAAGATATCTGGCTGTAAGAAGTTGATCGGTATGTAGCACGGTGGTTGTGGACCGATTGTAAAAAAA
Organism: Protopterus annectens; assembly: GCF_019279795.1. Lineage (NCBI taxonomy): Eukaryota > Metazoa > Chordata > Ceratodontiformes > Protopteridae > Protopterus > Protopterus annectens. Next base: position 421,042,847 of record NC_056737.1, on the reverse strand, counting down.
TAAAAACTAAATAAAAACGGCTACAACAGAACACAACCAAGAAACTCTGTAATTACACCAAGGCAGTATAAGGGGAGGCACAGATCTGTATGCTGTAAAACTTTACCAAGTTTTAGAATGTTTTTCCAACTTATCGAAGCACTGCTTTCAAGCACTTTGGCTGCATCTTTAGTGGAGGACTTGCTCCAATAATATTTTCTGTTCTGAAGGAAACAGTGGTAGTAAGACAGTTCCACAACAACATAGCAGTGATTTAGAGCAGCTGTTAACCGCGCCACCCTTGAAAATGTCTATGTCACAGCGTGGGCGGAACATTAGGAGAGGGAACTACTGATTAGCCTGTGTTCAAGGTACGTCACGAAGATGGAGACAAACTCCACCTGAAAGGATGCGATACAAAAGAATGGGGGATGGGGCTCCCTGCTCTATGCTAACAGTAACAGCAGGAGGCTAGGCTGATTTTATAAGGATAAAGGAAAACTTGCATTTGAGTTAACATGTGTTGAAGCCTGGAGTTTTCCTTTAAAATCTGTCCCTATTTATGGGCCTTTATCCTCCCATTATTTTAGGCTTTGTCCAGATTTCTTGCATTAACAGGTTGAGAACTATGTCACCAAGGCTGTGAATGCAAATGGTGCATTGAGATCAGTGCACTACCCCGGTAAACAATAAATAAATAACCAAAAACTGTACTACTAAGTTAAAGCATACTTTGAGTAGTGTTATGCAAAGGGGTTTTCTGAAGTGATATGAAGGGTTGGGGGACAGGGTTAGGGGTAGCAAGTTTAACCACCCTGTATCACCTTACTAATGAATGCTAACCCTAGCCCTGCCCATAATCCCAAACCTACACCTTACTTTAGAAGAACCCATTCTGAACAATGACTACATGACACACCCAGACAGATACCAGCATACATGCCCAGCACTAAATCTATCCTCAGTTCCAGATGTTAGTCTAGCTCACAAACACACACACATTCTAACCTTAATGCTGACGCTTTCAACATATCCAAAATTTCTGGCATTAAAATTACAAACCCACATTCACCTTACCCACATGCACCCAAGTCCTCATTTCAACAACTTCACACTTGATAACAATGATGAATTTTCCAAGCTGTTCACTTTGTCAATGAACTGATGATTTCAGAATGAATGGTATCCTTATATACATATGCATTACTATTTTCAAATGTATTACTTTTTTGTGTTGCCATGCTTTTTATATATATATATATATATATATATATATATATATATATATATATATATATATACACACACACACACACACACACACACACACACATAGATAGACAGATAGATAGACAGACAGACCAATAGATATGTGGTGACTCTGTAATGTACTGCTTCTCTTGTTTTCACTATGCAGCCTCAATTACTATTCGTTCATTTGTTAGGATCACACAACCCATTTGACCTTACATCATTTAACATTTATGAGCATGATTCAAATTTAACTGAAAGCTTTGTTGAAACAGTAGCCTGCATTTGTAAGGTGGGCTAATAATGTGGTGGAGGTATCTGTTGCCTGTGCTGGCGGTTCCTGTCTTTGTTGGTTTACTCTCCTAGCTCTGTGCACAGATATTTGGCAATCACACAACCAACTTTGTTTATGGCTAGATACATACAAACACATGCATACACACAGATATATATATATATATATATATATATATATATATATATATAAATATATTTTCTGTACAGCTGATCAAAAATCAGCTGTTCGAAAAGTTTCAGCTTTTTTAGTAAGTGATCACTTAAAATATGCCCTTTCTCCACTGTAGTGCAATCTCAGAGCTGGTGTATATTAGTAGGGGGGTGAGGGGTGCAGGTGGGCAAGCCCCCCTGCAAAAACACTGGCTTAGTGTTTTTTTTCAATCCTTTGTGGATCAATGCTTTTTGCTTTGTCCTTTTGAAGTCAATGTTTGCACATCAATGCTTGTGCACATCATAAATTATGCTCTATTTAATATACATATATATCTATATATCTATATATCTATACATATATATATATATATATATATATATATATATATATATATACATATATATATATATATATATATATATATATATGGGTCTACCTGAAAACACCGAAAGTTCTAAACGCCGACGACGAGAACACCGACACCGGAAGATCGACAATGGAGAAGACCGACAGTTGGGAATCCCAATGCTGAGAACACCAACATGTTAAGGTAAGTGTGTGATAGTGACGGATGTTAGGGTAGGGTGCGGGTCAGGTAAGTGTGCGATAGTGACGGACTTGAGGGTTAGGGGCGGATTAAGTGAGTTAGGGTTAGGGTGCAGGTAAGGTAAGTGTGCGATAGTGACAGAGTTAAGGGTTAGGGGCGGATTAAGTGGGTTAGGGTGTGGGTAAGGTAAGTGTGTGATAGTGACGGACCTTAGGGTTAAGGTCAGTGCATAGATAGTTGTGTATGTAAGGTTTAGAGTAGGTTTGTAAGGTTTTTGGTGTGCTTGTGTTGTGTGGGTGTTTTTCGGGAAAGGTATTTGTTTTGTTGATTGTTGGGATTCTGGTTTGTCAGGCATGTGAAGTTTCGTGTTTTTGAACTTTCTTTTTTTTTTGGTTTTGTCATGTCGGTTATTTCGTTGTCGATGTTTTGGTGCGTCGGTGTTATCAGGTAGACCCATATATATACATATATACACACACACACACATACATATATATATATATATATATATATATATATATATCTATATATACACACACACATACACACACGCACGCAAACACACACAGATAGATACAGAGGTAGAGTTATAGATGTATATGTATACTACTCCAATAAACAAATACAAAATAAAATAAAATATTTGTACGCATCTGGCTGCATAAAAGCAAAACACTTTAGTAGTTAAGATAAACATTTATTTATATGCAGCAGCACATAAATTTCATCAAAAAGCTTTCTCAATATGAATAACTCAGTGCTTCCCCCACCCATTTTAGATTCGTTAAACATAGCCCATTACATTATGCATATAATATTTATAAGGTAAAGAAATACCAATAAAAATAATAAATAAGAACATAAATTAAAAATAAATTATTCACTGAAACGTATAAATGAGAAGAATGAAAATATGATCAAAACATTCATTAATTAGGCAGTTCCTTTAGACAATACTAACAGGTGCACCTGCACTAACAGGGTAGAGAACTATGATGGAAATAATCCCCAAGTAACAAGGCTCACCAATGCTGATATCAGTATACACAATATATTGTATAAAAATGAAACTATTTAATACCGTGCATTCAAATCTAGTTTTAAAAATTGCACCTGCAATAATTCAATATCTTTCTTACTCCAAATCACTTACCCATCCATTTCTCCCTTATTATTAGTGACTTTCTCTATTCCTATAAATACAAATTTAGGTAAAGGATGCACCAACAAATGTTTAGATAGGCCACTTCTTTCCTTACCAACATTTTAGATCCTGCTTAAATGCACCAATCCTCCCTTTAATATTGATGTTTTGCCTATGTAAAATGAAAAATGTGTACACATTATGTTGTACGTGTAATATCTTGATAGATCTCAAAATTTTACATGTAGAAAACTGTGCCTATTGTAGAAGGAACCTACACTGAACACAGTGTGATCTGACAGTCAAACATTTTGTTGTGAATTCCTGCCTCTACTATAGATAAACTTACACCCAACTAGACAAGCAGGCACTAAGGCTTTTGCATCTCCAGAGAATTGTCCAGTATTTATTAAGAGCGTTCATATATTGAATGAACTCAGCTAATCCCTGGTAATCTCCTTCCCAGATCATCCAGCAACCTTTTTACACATATCAATGTTGCCTAAATAAATATTTTTGGAGCTGTTGGAAATATATAATATTTCAAAATAATCCATAAAAAGGTAGGTTCATCTGTTCCTCACTTATTCTTGAAATAGAAGACATATTTTTTAGGTATCAGTTCTGCTAATTGTAAAAGAATATCACTGAACTCAAAGGTGTGCAAATCAATTTCTTGTAATCACTAACATTAAGCCAGCAAGATTCACTTCACATGGTACTTTGTGTACACGTACACCAATTTCATTCTACCTGCATGTCTGATGTTAACCATAAAAACTTAGTTGCATCTTTTATATGAGCTCATATCTAATGTTAATAACGGTCTAAAAGTAAATTTCCTAAAATGCTGATACAAGTTCTGCTAAACACTTTCTTGTCACAACACAACAGGATGGCCAGGAGGCTTTCATCCATTTTTGTGAATTTTTGATGATATAAAAATACTACATATTAAGTACATTCACAGAAATTTCAAATTTCAATTTTGTTGAAATGGCCTACTAACTGGACCAATAATCTTAGAAATGATTTACCTTTTGTTTGACTTTCATATTGGGATCACATGGTAATTTCCTACAAAATACGAGACTACTGAATTGCTCACTGACTTTAGCTTTAAAGCAGTATGTCCTACATCAACCACACTTCTCCCGCCCTTTTGATTGCTAATGTAACAACTAAAGAATCATCATGTCTTAATTTTAACAATGATCGTCTTTCATCATACAGTAAGTTAAGACAATATTTCTTAAAAATTTTAGGAGCTTGCGTGCGGAGGTTGGAAGTAACAGTTAAATAGCAGGGTACCTGCCTGACTTGATTAAATGAAGTTATATAAAGTTGAAAATTATCTCAGGAGTAATTGGGGAGCCCTCGCAACGTCTTTCACTCAGGCATTTAGGCATAACAAGATAATTGGTTCTTTAGACTGATCGCTATATAAAGCCAGCTGACACTCAATACATAGTAAAGCTATTCCAAACAAGACAGCAAATCTAAACTCAAATGGTTTTCTAAAGCCCAATATCATTGCATTAAGTGTACTGCCAAACTGCCATGCAAGGTTTTCTGTTTCAGGAAGCCATCTATGCATCATATACATATTTTCTCTCAAGTCAACAACTGTCTCTCTTATATTCTGACTAAATGTCTAAGCTGTGATGTACTGGTATATCTCTGATGCACTCAAGATGCTGAAATGGACTGACCATTTATGTTTTTTTTTTTATTAAACTTTCAGACCATTCCCATTTGGAGATTAAACTGTTTACTGCCTTATTTAACAATAATACACAACATTAATTCAGTAGAAATGTAAAAAGTTAATTTATTTTAACTGTGCAACAACAGCTCAATAACATTCAAGAAGCAACCAAACATGACCTTTATATACTTGTGGATTACATACTAATACAGTCTTCAATTTTAGCTGCAGTTATTGTAAAATATTTTGAAACATTATCTGTATTACTTTCATACCATAAGATCCCATTAATAAAACATCACAGTTATCTGCAGAAGTGCAACATGTACCTTTTACAGTTGCTGGGGCTGTTACTTTTTTCTGTACATTTTTTCTGTAACACCTTTAACTGTAATACTGACAGACTACAACAGCTGACCAGAAAGTTACTGATGCATCATGAAAGAGATCAAACAGTATTGCAACTTCAAGCATCTTTCAGGCCATGTTTGTTGCCTTCACTAACTTTTGTCTTCTGTTCCTGTCATTTTCAGTACCGTTCAGGGGAAACATTAAAAACTGCTAATTTTATGTTAAGTGGAATGTGCCATCAATTTGCCATAGTGTCTTATTATTTGAGTAGCAATATCACATAAGATGCATAATTTTTGAAACTTTGACTTGCCTGATCCCTGCCCAGTTTTTTTTATTAATGTACTTCCACGATACCATCACAGAGGCTGTTACAGGAACTACGACCACACCTCCCCAAAGAAATGATGTTGCGTAACAGGAGGATAACTACGCCATCAATGTTACCAAGCTATGGAAAAAGAATGTTTATGTAATGAGATAAAAGGAAAACACAATGAATCTTCTACGATTTTACCTGCAGAGGATGTCTGGTATCTGGAGACCGCTCATTGTCCAAACTATTTGCCCTTTCATTCTGAGGTCGGACTGGCTGCCGCTCTTTAAGTGAGGTACTTCTGCCCCGACGACCTGTATGTTTTCCTTCTGATCTGATAAATTTGAAATTTAAAAATAATTAGATACCTGTATTGATGGATTATAACCAGAACATTCTGACTCATCATTTCACTTAAAATGAATACGTGCAACTGATCTAAAGATGTACAAGGTTTAGAAAGGCTTCAATAAGGAAATTGCTGATTTAATGCTTTTAAAATATTTTATTTAAATAAAACTTTAAAAACGCTAAGACAGAAGAATACAGATGTGATGTAATACCTTACAAATTGGACTAACTTAGGTTTTACACAGGATTAACTTAGGTTTTATCGCTACTCTTTCAGAACAAATAAGTATGTAATACTTTATATTATCAGCTATTCATCTGTCTGTAGGTAAAAATAAACTGACTTAATACTTATCTCCTTTCAAACACTATTGCTCGAGGTTCAAATAAAACTAATTAAACCAGCTAGCATCGATCAGGTTCAGTTTGTATGAAAAACAGAATTTATTACAATATTAAGAATAAATTAGTAACTTAAAGAGTAGGCATTTAACAAAAGTGCTGCACAATATTAATAAGACAAAAAAGTCATTTAAATTACTGAGCTATACTTCACAATGATAAAGATTCAACACATTTGTAAGTCCAAAAACAAAGTTCTTTTTCCATCCAAAAGTTCCTTGTTAGCAGAGTCTCATTGTTTAAGGGTCTTTAGTCATTGATGAGTAGTAAAAACAGTCCTGAGATCTATTTCCATTATCTGGGGGAATGTAGAAAAAGGACGATGATTATTTGAAAAGCCATGGCAATATATTGCCTATTACAAAAGATATTATTTTGGTAACTGCAGATATTCAGTCTTTATACAATACAATAATACCACACAATGTTAGCACTGAATGGTTGGGAGCTGAACTCATGGAGGATGAAGCTTCATCAGTTAAGGATATTAGAACGATTACTGAACTGGACATTATTCTTCATAATAATTTCTTTGTTCAAATCAGTGATTTCAACAAAAATGTGGTGTAGCAAAGGTAGTAGTGGTTGTACTCGTCATGCTAATTATATTTTAACATGGTGGCAGACAAAGCTTGTATATTCTGATATTTTGTGTCAATATGTAAGATGTTGGTATTTTGGAGATGTGCTTTTTATATGGGGATAATATTGAAGGAGTAATGAAGGATTAGAAATTTTCTTTAGAACAGGTACATTTATTACTTAATTTTTAAAGTTGAAAATAGAAAGGTCCTAAGAAGAAACAATTTCTAGATGCTAAAATACATAAAGAGCATGCCAATGGAAGTATTTTGTTCACAAGAAGTTATATGAATACAGTTTGCAACAGTATGTCACATTATGACAGCATACATCTGAGAAGGGGTCTATATTATAAGACCAAACATTCGCAACCACAAACATCTAAACAGTGATACATAAAATAGCGAAGGACGTAATCATCAAAATCTGGAACGCCGAACACATTTCCAACAACAACAGCGCCATACAGGTAAGCAAAAACTACAAAAACAAACTTCATTAAACACACTTCTTAAGGGGGGCAAGCCCCCCTGCACCCCCCACCCCCCTACTTAAATATACCAACTCCGAGATCGCACTACAGTGGGGAAAAGGATACATTTCCTCTTCCCCACGATCACCCTGCTGGCCACGGAAATACGTTCAGCGTTCTGGATTTCAATGTTTACGTCCTTCGCTATTTTACAATTTCGGCGTTTGTGTATCGCTGTTTAGGTGTTTGCGATTGTGAATGTTCGGTCTTATAATATAGACCCCCGAGAAGCACAGAAGAAGAAGGTCTGCAGTCAAGCTAACAGAACATCTCTGACAAAAGATAGAATTATTATTAGACAAGAGATAAGAATAAAAAGTTTGCAGTAAGGGGCTACCCACAACAGGAGGAGGTAGGAACAATAAGGAAGGCAAAAGAAAAGAAAAAAGAAAAAGAATAGTGAAGAATAAAATGAAACAGAAGAATGGAAAATTGTAATGTCCATTACTTTTTCTATAGATTTTTATCAGATTAAAAACATAAGCAAGTTTGAATAAATAATACAGTTATGTAAGAACTTAGCATAACAGTAGATGTCCTACTGGTCACTGTTGTAGTATTCCTTACATATGTATCATCACTGCTGATGTCTGGCTAGGCTACCAAAGCTTCATATTCCCTAGATCATGTCTGACACATGACCTCAGCTCATAAGCATAGGGTATAAAGATGGATGTACAAGTGTGGATCCTCAGATCATCTCCAAGTCAGTGGCCTGAAGACTACTGAGAGAGGAGCCTGGTTAGCTAGGAGGGGGTGTAACTTGAATTGGTAAGAAAAATCCTCCTCACTCATGTAAGAGTGAAGGCTAGAGGAAAGGGGGACAGACAACTGAAGATGGAATTGAGTAAGAGAAGAGAGGATGGGGGTGTGTGAAGGAATACTGCAAAAGTGATAGGACATGTACTGTTATGGCAAGTTCTTACACAACTGTACTATGTCTTGAAATCACTGTTGCAATATTCATGACATATGGATGATTCTCAAAACTGAAGGGGAAGGAAGGGTGATTGGCTATTGAGAATAAAACTTGTCCAGTTGTCTGGATAGGCTTGACCTAGCAAAGGCTAACTTGGACCTGGGGAAATCATCAGGTTTTATGCTGTTTGGTAAACATACCTCTCAACCTCTAAGAAATCTGGACAAAGCCTAAAACAATGGGTACACAAAGGCCCAAAAATAGGGACATATTTTAAATATTGCTTTTATAAACTTACAAGAATAATAGGTTTTGTGTTAACATGCATTTTCTGAAGGATATACAGTCTGAAACTCAAATGTGCATCATTATTTAGGGACTTCAGTCCTCGGTTACTTGCCAGAAAACCACAATTTTTATAATGGCTAGATAAAAAATATAAGGAAAAAATCCAGACAGTTGAGAGCTATGTTGGTAAAGGTGTGTACAGAGGACTTAATAGCCATCTCCAAGGTAGACCTGGAGTCTGTTCCTTTATGAAAAGCTCCTGAGGAAGTGACTGCCCTAGTGGAATGTGCATTCAGGAAGAAAGGTAAGGTCTTACTACAGTGCAAGAAGCAAAAGAAAAAGCCTTTGAAATCAAGGCTGCAAAAGTTTGTTTGGAGATTGGCTGTCCTAGCTTAGGGGTCATATAGGAGGGTCTATATTATAAAATTGACTGCTTAGCTTGTCGAATACCCAAACGTCGACAGCTAAATAGCGAAGGTTTAAAAAATGCAAACGGCCACTTCCGCAAAATTTTTCATGGGGAAAAACTTTGCTTGGCCATCGGACACTAAAACAAACTTTTAAACCCTAATTAAGTGGGGGCTTCACCCCTCACACCCCCAACTAAATATACAAACTCAGATCGCTCTACATTGGGGAAAAGGGCAAATTCCCGATAAAGGCCAAGCAAATATTTTCCCTATAAAAACATTTGCGGATCTGGCCGTTCACAGTTTTAAGCTTTCGCTGTTTAGCTGTTGACATTTCACTGTTCGACAAGCTAAACTTTCACTGTAATAATATAGACCCAAACAGCTTGTCAGTCTTTCTGAAGGATTTAGTTTTGCCCAGATAAAATCTCGAGTTTCCTGTAAATGTCTAGAGAATGAAAGATTCTTTTCCCTCCTGTTTTTGGGATTGGGAAAGAAAGAATAGTTGTGTTAAATCTTACCATAACCATAGATGTCCTTTGCATCTATATTTTGCAGTATCCATAACATGAGGGAGTCCGCCGTCGGCTGACATGAACATCTGGCCAGTATACAAAAGTCTAAAGCTACTGTAGGGTATATGTGCAATGTTGCACATTGAGCAACAACATACCACTATGCCAAATTAGCTAGTTAATGTCGGGTATAAAGCAGATGTTAGTACATACCAACCCTCAGAACTGAATGCCCCAGGAAGAACACCAGCCTAAGATAAGTGAGGAAACACACAACCAGTAATCAGGCAAACATTGGGAGATGGCGGGGGGGGGGGATACTGCAACATATAGAAGGAGAAGGGCATCTATGGTTTTGGTAAGATTTTACACAACTATTCTATGTCCTTCTATTCATATGTTGCAGTATTCATAACATGAGGGAGAACACCAAAGCTCATGCAGGAGAAGGACTGGGCAGCGGGACAGTAGTGCTCTCTACAAATCCCTGCAGAATAGTCCTTGCAAAATGAGCTCTAGACCTGGAAATGCCGGCCAACTTGTAGTGTTTTAAGAAAGTGTGTACAGAGGGACCAGGTAGCTGCTTCTAATATACAGGAATTGTTCAGACCTTTGAAGAAAGCACCACAAGAGGACACAGCTCTAATTGAATAAGCCTTTACTAGGGATGCAAGAGATTTCCCCAAGAGACACACAGCAAAAGGAAATGGTTTTAGAAATCCGAGAGGAAATAGTCTGCTTGGAAACAGGCCTGCCCAGGGCCCTAGGATGATAAGAAATGAAAAGGTGATCAGATTTCCTAATAGGCTTGGTTTTGTCTAAATGAAATCTGAGTTGTCTATGCACATCCAAGGTGTTTAAAATCCTCTCACTAAAGAATTGTGACAATGGGAAAAAGGTGGGCAGATTAATAGACTGATTAAGTGACAACTCATTCATCACCTTGGGCATAAAGGAGGTTGGTGCGTAAGGAAACCCTATCCCTGTGGAAGACAATAAAGGAGCAAGAGGACATAAGTGCCTGAAGTTCTGAGACCCTTCTGGCTGAGGTGATGGTCACAAGAAGAACTGTTTTCCAGGTGCAGTGCTGGAGAGAGGAACTTGCTGGTTCAAAAGGGGCCAAGGTAAGTTTTGCTAGAACAAAATTTAGACCCCAAGGAGGAGTAAGTGGTTTACTTAGTGGTCTGATATGAAAGACACCCTTCAGGAAAAGTTTAACTTCCAACCTTGAAGCCAAGGGAGGAATCATAGGCAGACAGGCAGAGATTGTTGAAAGATGAGTTTTTATTGAAGATAATGACAATCCACTCTTCAATAATTCACACAGGTAAGACACAACCACTGGAACATTCACCATCAGTGGTTGTAGGTCCTTAGAAGGACAACAGATGGAAAACCTTTTCCATTTGGAAATGGAGAATTTCCTAGTATTGGGTTTTCTGGCCTCCTGTAGAACTTGCAGCATGCCTTCAGAGAGGTGTCTGAAAGGGATCAAAAGCCTTTCACCCAGATAGTCAGCTGCACTGTTGACATCTGTGTATGTATTAGAGATACCTTGTCCTGTGTGAGTAGGTCCACTCGGTGAGGTAACTTGTGATGACTGCCCTTGGCTAAATGCATTAGAAGGGAGAACCAATGCTGTCTTGTCCAAAAGGGAGTCACTGACATTTTTCATTGTTCCTATTGGAGAAGCGGAAAGAGGGGGAATGCAGAGAGAAACATCCCCTTCCAAGAGAAAGGGCATCCACCTTACATGCCAGAAGACTGGGAAGTCTTACACAAAATTTTGGAAGATGTCTGTTCATAGGGGAGAGAAAGAGATCTACCCGAGGTGTACCCCACTGGTGGACAATACCCTGAAACATATCCATGCATAACATCCATTCCTGGGATTGAGTCATGGACCTGCTCAACTTGTCTGTCACAACATTTTGAGTGGAAGGAATGCAGAGTATTTGGAGGGTGGGTTGACTGAGAAGCTTGGACAGGCCAGTCTGCACAAGAAATAAGACTTGGTCCTGCCTTGCTTGTTGACATACCAAAGGACTGTAGTGTTGTCTGTGAACCACTTTAGGGCACTTGGAAGTAGTAGTTAGAAAATTTGCAAGCAAAAATAAGAGCTCTCATCTCTTTTATGTGTGTGTGTTCCCTCCTTTGAGAGACCACGCATCTTGAACCTTGCAGGATGCCAGGGATGCTCCCTATCCAAAGTCTGAGGCATCTGTGAATAGCTCCTGAGTAGGAAGGGGTGGCTGTAGGGGTAGGTCTGGATTCAAGGTAACCTGCTGAATCCAACAACGAAATATACACCAGGATCTTTATTAAATAAAGCTTTCGGGTCTACACCCTTCATCAGTATAACTTAACATATAAAAAATCACCATTTAAATAGGAGAACATAAAGTCACATGCTTCAACCCAACCCACCTAACAATAAAAATTTAAAGCTACAATGAATCAATAAATATATGCAAATTAGCACATAAAAAAATCACATCTATAAAACATATACATTTTTATAAATAAACAATTTTATACTGTTTCATATGAAATCACATGCACCATACTTAAAAATTAATAATTAATAATTAAAACTTAAACTTATAAAACTTCTCTCTGTCTTTTAGCCAGAACAGGCTTTAGACTAACTGAATTATTTAGGCCTGGGGCTACATCAGCTTGAAGTCTAATAATCCATTCTAGTTCTTTCAATTCCAATAAATTATTAATGTCACCCTTCCTCAGACCTACCTCTACATTACAAAGAACCCTAAATCTAAAAGTATGTCCCACACCTTCATCCAATATATGCTTACTTAAGGCATTGGTGGGCAACTTCCTCTTGATTTCAGACCTGTGTTCCACCATTCTCTCCCTCAATTTTCTTATAGTTTTGCCTACATAGAATGAGGTGCAACACACACAGGTAGCCAAATATACTACTCTCTCCTCATTACAAGCAGTAATTGTTCTCATGGTAAATGTCTCATTAGTTATAGGATGTGTAAATGTAGCATCACCTGTATAAATGTCATTGCAACAAGTACAATTATAGCATTTCACTGTTTTAGCCACCCTTCTGTCATCTCCATTTTTATTCTGAAAATCCTCGTAGCACAATTTCTGCTAGAACAGCTCCTAAAGGCGAACCTAGGTTTATCACCTACTATAGACCTAATCTCAGGCATAGCCATTAAAATTGCCCAATTCTTCTCAATTATGCTACAAACACTATGAGAATTTAGGTTATAAGTTGTCAAGTACCTAACAGCAATATTATTACCCAACATCACCTGTCTAGTAGCATTATTCTCACTACAGCCTCGTAATATAGGTTTATACCTGGACTCTCTTTCAATAATTACATCTTTAATTACTTTATTTATAAATTCCTTCGAATAACCACTCTTCTCAAACTCCATTGCCATAGCATTTACCTGCTCTTGAAACACTTCATCCTTTGTATTTAATCTACTCAGCCTAATAAACTGTGCTTTCAACGTTCCTTTGAAAATATGAGGGGCATGCATGCTGTTTTTATTAACATACCTAAGGGCATCAACATCTTTTCTAAACACCTTGGATTCCAAAATATTAGATTCCTTAAAAATTGTTACATCCAAAAAATTCATAACACTATCTGAAGTTTCCATCTTGAAACTCAGGAAACTAGTTGAATCATTCAAGTACTGCAAATACAGATCCAAATCCAGCAAAGTACCCTTCCATAACATAAAGCAATCATCTACAAATCTCTTATAGAATGACACATATTTGTTGAACTCAATACTCTTATCTAAAATAACCCTTTTCTCCCATTCATAAAGTACAAGGTTGGCATAGGTGTTGGCAACAGGCATACCCATTGCTATACCTGTTAATTGAAGGAAAGGTTCACCATCAAAAATAAACACATTATGTAATAAAACAACTTCTAAAAGAGAACAGTCTCAATGTCTCTTCCATTCATTTTAACCTCTTGACACAAAAAGTCACGTATGGCATTAACACCATATTCATTAGGTATTACTGTGAAAAGTGAAGCAATATCCAGGGTAACCAAAATGCAGTTATCCATATTATTAATACACTGCCATTCATATAAGCTATTCAAAAAATCATTTGTATCTTTAAGCACAGTTGTACATACTTTCAAATACTTCCCCAAGACGCCCTGCAGGTATTTCGAAACAGGTTCAGTGACCCAACCTCCACCAGAAACAATAGGCCTTGGGGGGGGGGTCACTAATACTTTTATGTATCTTGGGTATACCATATATTTGGGGAATTCTTGGGCAAGGAACAGTTAGATAATTAAATAGATCTATACTTATATCATCATTTATTTGAAGGTCATAAATGACCATATTCACTTCACTAATTAATCTTTGCACTTCAACAAAAGAAATCTTTTTAAAAGTGGTGACATTATATAAAAGATCTTTAAACCTCATAAAATAATCATCTCTATCCATCACCACCACTGCTCCCGCTTTATCAGCTTGCTTAATTATTATACTAGTACACATTTGCAACTGTCTTAAGGCCATAAATTCAGAACGTGATATATTATAAACATTCTTACGCACTAAATTGCTCTTATATTACTTCCGTAGTTCACATTCAACAATATTTGAAAATGCATTCAAAATGGGACATAATACTGGCATAAATGTACTCGATCTTTTAAATAAAGATGTATTCAGCATATTATCTTTAAAAATCATTTTGAGACTTATATTGCGTACAAAAATTTTTAAATCAATAATTGCCTTAACTATATCATCCCTAGCATTAGGGATGAATTTCAACCCCTTCGCGAGCAAAGAGAGCTGGGGTTCTGTTAAAACTAGTTTTGAAATATTAACAGTACTTTTATTAAGTCCATTGCTCGAATAGCTGAATCCACCAGTTCAGTTCCTTTTTCAAGCAGGGAAGAAGGGGAATAAACTCCAATGAGTGAGCATGTTGCATCCATACTGACCTGAGGTACCACTGGAATTTCTTCATGTGCAAGCTTGGCTAGAGGCAGCATGGGGACAGTCGATGCAATAAATCCCAAAAGGCATAGAAACTCCCTGGCAGTCACGAACTGAAGAGGTATGACAGCTTGGAAAGTAAGCAGTGAGAGACAGAACCTTCTGGGGGAGGTAAGGAAGGCAACATCCTGCCTATTTGTATTCTGCATCCTAGAAAACATGGTCTTGTGAAGGAACAAGGGCAGATTTTTGATAGTTGATGGTGAAACATAGACTTTCCACCAGAGACACTGTGAAGACCACAATAGTGTATGGAGACTTAGCTTGGAGAAGATGATCATCCAGATACAGGAAAATCTGAATACCCCTTAGTCTGCAATAAGCTATGACAAGAGCTAAGCATTTTGTGAAGACCCTTGTAGCTCTAGACAGCCCAAAGGCAAGGCAGAGAATTGAAAATGTGAGGAAACAATAGCAAAGCGAAGATATTTCCTGAAGAGAGGATGAATAGGGATGTGGAGGTAAGCATTCTTGATGTCCAGAGACATCATGTAGGCCTATGGAAGGATGAGGGGAAGTATGCTGCTCAAGGGCATTTATATCACATTATCAAAAGATGAAAATAGCGAACGCTATTTCATCAGCCCCAAAACATCTAAACATGAACATATCGAACATTTAGAACAGCGAACTTTTTCCTATGGAAAAAATTTGCTACTCCGAAACACACACACACAACACAAGCACATCAAACAAACAGCAACCACACACATACACTTAAATTCCTACACCTAACGCTACACTAAACTAAACATACACTACTATCTACCCACTTACCTTAACCCAAACCCTAACCCTAAGATCCGTCACTATCGCACACTCATCTAACCCTCGTCCTAACCCTAACTCACTTAAACCGCCCCAACCCTAAATTCTGTCACTATCGCACACATGCCTAACCCGCACCCTAACCCTAACTCACTTAACCTGCCCCTAACCCTAACGTACAAACAATCGCACACTTACCTGAACCCAACCTGTAACTTTCCACCACAACGCTAAGAATAGCGAAGCCACAGAAATGGCCAACCAAATTCTTTCCCGAGGAAAGAATTTGCTGTTCTGCAGCTTCGCTATTCTTAGCGTTCGCAGAATAGTGTTCGATATGAGAACATTCGAAGTTTTAATACTTCGATGTTCTGATATAGACCCGCTCAAGGATAGCATGTGAAAGGTGAGAACCTTCAGGAAGGTGTTTAGGTCAGACAAGTCTAAGATGGGCATCCAAGGGCCATCCTTCCTGGGAACCAGGAACATCCTTGAGTAGAAACCTTTCCCTGTTTGAGAAGGTGGAACCTCCTGAATGGTACCCTGAGAAAGAAAGCTAACAATGACTTGAGGAAAGAAACCCAGCTGTTCTCTTGGGAGTTGTGGAATACCCCTGAAGGAAGATGGAGTCTTCCATACCATGAAGTATCCTTGGATTATAACTGAGAGTACCCAAGAGTCCTGGATGATCCATTTCCAAGCAGGCAGAGACAGAGAAAGATTTAAGGAAAGAGAGGTCTGGCTGCAAAGAGGTTGGTAGTCATAGACAACCTGGCTTTCTCAGAAAGGGCTGTTTTTGAACAGCAGGAGTAGATAAGGACTTGGCTGAGTATTGCTTCCTAGTATCTCTCTTACCTTTTGAAGGAGTTCTGGAAGCTTTCCTTACAACAAGTGTTTTACAGGGATATTTCCTCTGAAATCTGGCAACTGGAGACACAGAAATGTGTTTTAGAACTTGTAGTGCTTTGCCCTTTTCTTGTTTGGACCTAAAAAACTCTGCAGGAGAAGAACCAAACTAGGTCTTGTTGTCAAGGGTTGCAGCCATAGTTTTAGCCTTTACGTCATCTGTAAGGGCTGTAGTCTGAGCCAGGAGTACCTCCTGAGGGCAGACCCAGAAGCAGCAGCTCTGGCAGATGCCTCCACTGCATCATAGCTACACTTAATTGAATGACGTGAGACTTGAGCAGAAGAGTTCAGAATGGAGGATAACTGAGCCTTTGTAGAGAAGTCTGGAAGCTCTGAGATTAGCTTAGTGGCATCAGAGAGAAGGGCTAAAGGATATTTTGCCATATGGGTCTGGTAATGTATGGCTCTACATGCCAAAGTTGCCTATGTATAACTTTCTTCCACAACCTCTCCATATCTGAGGGGAAAAGGGAAGTGGAAGGAAACATCTTAGAGGCCTTACCAGCCAACACAGAAATTGTTGCTGGGCATGCAGAGGGGCATTTAAACTGGAATCTAGACTCCTCTGGAACTTTGTAAAACCTGTCTGGCATTTCAGGGGCAGGAGGCTGGGAATCAGGCCACTTAGAGGCTGCTGAAAAGGCATCTAAAAAGGCTGGCAGCACAGGGTGAACTGCAAATGAAGATGGGGAATCCACTGGTAGAATATCATATTATCTTTTTTGAATTTCTGACACCTGAAAGCAATCTCATTTTAACAATAGTTTCCCCAAAGTTAATATCCTCCTCTGGAGAATCTGTGCCATTTTATTCTTCTTCAGGGGAAGCATATCCTAAAGGAGATGAAATTTGGGCAGACTATGCCAACGATTCATCCTCAGATGAGTCATCTTCGTCAGATGAATCCTCTAATCTAATTCTCTTTTATGGAGAAACTGAAGAAAAGGAGGGAGAAGGGAGAGAGAGACCCTAGTTGATTATCTCTGGGCCACAAAGCAATTAAAGAGTCCTTGTGAGAAGGTTTGGCAATCTGCAGCTTGTTCTTGGGCAACAGGAGAGACATATTTAGTTTTCTGTGGTGGAAGGATGAGAGACCCAATGTTGGCCTGCACTCTATAATACTGCTCAGGACAGCTTTGTGAAAAATTATTTGGGGAATGCCACACGGGCCTTCAGTAAGAATGAGCCTGGGTTCCCCCCTACATCCATAGCGATCATCTGCGTATCCCCTGAGGACATGCTAGTAGGATCCTTCACAGCTCCACACCGGTACCAGTCAAAAAATCGGCTACCGAGTCCGAAACAGTCTCTGGGTCAACATTAGCTTTGGGAGAGACTTCCAGAATTGGAGGAACAGCATGCAAGTCAGGCCTAGATTTCTTGGCCTTCTTAATAACTGGTTCAACTGAAGGGCCTGACATACCTTCCATGGTATTGCGTGCTAAGCGCTTAACGTGCAGGTACTCTAAATACAGATTGAGGGAAGCTAGATGACTGCGAGGGGTCTTGGGGACAAAGGCCTTGCAAACTGAGCAGGATGTATGGCTGTGGTTAGGGCCTAGGCAAAAAAAGACACTGATCGTGTGAATCTTTAAGTGGAATCTGCCTTCCACACTGACACTTGCCCTTCCTAGCTGACATGTAGCCTCAACCACAACAGTAGCACACAAAACAATAAGGAAAAAAAAAACAAAAACAACAGGGAACTTATCTGGATTGGAATCCGCCACTTTGTTCATGAACAAATGACCGGAGAAGACATTCTGACTGGTGGCAGAAAAGTTCTGAGGCTTGGTACATGCCAATGTCCGCTTTATACCCGATGTCACTTTACAAAAGATGTTGGGCTAGTTCTATGTGCATGCATGCACCCAACAGTAACTTTTGTATACGGGCCGGACATTCAAGTCAGCCAGCGGTGGACTCCCTCATGTTATGAATACTGCAACATATGAATAGGAGGACATGGTGTGAAGATGAATGACCTGATTGAGGGACAGCTCATTAACTACTTTAAGCATAAAAATGGGTTAGGCCCGAGTGTCACCCTGTGCCTATATTTAAGATAAGAAAAAGGGGAATGGCCATGACAGCTTGCAGCTCAGGAAACCCTCATAGCAGAGGTGAGGGCCAAAAGGAGGATGGTTTTCAAAGTTCAGAATTTTAAAGAAGCTGTTTCAAAAGGAGATATTGCAAACTTTTGTACTACAAAATTAAGATCCCAAAGGGGAAAGATGTTTTTCCTAGGTGGATAAGGTTGCAGAACTCTCCTTTGAAAAAGCTTGACCTATGACCTAGTCATAAGTGGTGGTTTTAGACGGGCTCCGGCATTGATAGCAGACAAATGAGCTATTATGGATGAGTAAGCTAAGCCTGAACAAAGAAGCTTTTAGAGTTACTGCAGTACTATAAGGACATGTCTTAAGAGCGGATCTTGACTATTTTTGCAGCACCAAAAGGAAAACCTTTGCCACTTAGCCATGCAAGATTTTCTGGTAATAGGGCTCCTAGCCCATTGTAGGACTTGTACCACCTCTTCAGAGAAGAGATGTCTGAGGTATTACAATACTATCATCCATAGGGTTAGGCTGAGGGAATGGGAGGTTCGGGTGAAGCAGCAATCCATTTTGCTGAGTAATCCGGATGGGTTGTAGAGGAATCCTACTGTTATTTCTTTTTGCAAGGTGAAATAGCAGGGGGAACCAATGTTGCCTCACTCAAGATGGAGCCAGTAACAGAAGCTTGTTTGTCTTCTTTTGTGCCTTGAGAAGAATTTTTAGAAGAAGAGGGAGAGGAGGAGGAAAGTCATAAAGGAACCTCCTTGCCCACTGGAAAGAGAATATATCTGTCCTCCAGGCTGTGGAAGAAAGGCAGAGCTGATGGTTACTTAGGGAAGCAAAGAGGTCTTTCTGAGAAGTGCCACACTGAAGTGTGATGCTGTGGAAGACATCTCTGTTCAAGGTCCACCTGTGGGGTTCCTCCAGGGAGCGACTAAAGCAGTCTGCTAGCACACTGTCCTGACAGGGAATGTACATGGCTGTCAGCATGATGTTCATTTCTGTTGTCAAATTCCATGCCTCTTGTGCTAACCTACAAAGTTGGTGCCTCCCTGTTTATGTACCACATGACTGTGGTGTTGTCTGTGTACACTTGGAGCGGTTCTGGTCTTTAAAGGTTTGGCAAAAATCTAAAGAGCTTGCAGAAGAGGTCTCACTTCTTTTGGTGGATGTGTTCTTTCAGGAGTTGGGGTTGCCATTTCCCCTTGCATTCTGTGGCATCCTGTCCAAGCCCCTCAACTCCTTGTCCAGGGCATTCATGTGAACCTGTTGAGGAGAAAGAGGTGTAAAAGGTAATCATGGACTGAGGATGACCTGTCCCTTCCACCACATAAGCTCCTTCTTGAGGAAGGGAATCGGGGTATCTAAAGGGTGGTGGCATTGTTGGGACCACACCAACTTCAGGTATCACTGGATTTTCTTCATGTGGAGCCTGGCCAGGGGGAGCATAGAGAGGGTGGATGCTATGAATCCCAAAGTCCTTAGTATTTCCCTTGCACAGCAGTGGATCACAGAGGAGAGGTCTTGAAGTAACTGGAGAGGCCGAGAACCTTCTCCTTGGATAGGAAGGCATGCATTTTTTTCTCAAGCCTGCACTTCGGAAATAGTAGATTTGTAGTAGTTTATAGTGAAACCCACATCTGTCAGAACATGTAGGGTGAATTGAAGAATATCTGGGAAAACAGCCTGGATCAGGTGGTCATCCAGGTGAAGAAAAATATGAATTCCTTGAGTGCATCAAAAAGCTACTACAGGTGCTTAGCACTTTGTGAATACTCTTGGGGTAGTGGAAAGACCAAAAGTAAGAGCTGTAAACTGATAGTGCGAGGAGTCAGAGAAAAACCTGAGGAATCTCATGCTAGGGAGGAGAATGGAAATGTGTAGGTAGGCTTCCTTGAGATCTAAAGGCACTAAGAAGGCCTGTGGGAGGATGAAAGGTAGAAGAGTCTGAAGACAACATTTTGTAAGATGGTATCTTCAGGTGAAGTGTATCGGATGCTTGAAACTAGAAAAATCCTGGAATAGAACTCTTTTCCCATGAATTCTTTTCAGACTTGCTCAATGTTACCCTGATTCAAGAGGTCTTGAACAATGGGAGTCAAAAGGGATATTTGATTTGGAAGATCTCCAAAGGCTGCCCTGTCAGGTGGAGGTTTGCTTTGGGATTTTTCATAACATCTTTTCTAGGGTGTTTTCTTTTGTTTCTGGACTGTCTTCCGGTCCCTTCTAATAAAGGAGGTAGATTTAGCTGGGTAGTGCCTATGGTATCTAGGAACTGAGGAGATTGGGATCTGTCTGCAGTCTTTCATAATCTTAACTAGGGCTTGTAGTGTGACTGGCTGCCTGAGGGCCATGTGCAGTTCTACAAATTTTGATTTAAAATCCTCAAGCACAGGCTGTTAAGTCATGCACATATACGGACAAAAGATCCCGTGGCAGCTGCCTTAGAAGAAGCATTCACAGCATTGTAACTGCACTTAATGCTGTGTCGGGCAATCTGAGTGGCCTGTGAGAGTAAGCTTTGCATCGGTTGCTTACAGTCTGCTGTAGGAAGATCCAAGATAACTTTAGGGAATTTAGAGCACAAATCAAATATTTTATTTGAGTCTGGTAATTAATTGCCCCAAAGGCAATGGTAGCAGAGTTGTAAACCTTCTTCCCTCATCTATCCACAGCCGTACCTTTATCAGTAGGTAAGACATTAGCACTGGGCAGAAGCTTGGAGGGCTTATCTGAAGAAAGAGATACTGAAGAAGGTCTGCCACAGGGTTATTATATAGATATTTTAGGTCATCAGAGACTTGGTAAAACCTGTCTGGTCTCTTAGGAGCTGGTGGTTGTAAACTAGGTGCAGAAGAGGTGAACTGAAAGGTGTTCAAGGAAGCCTCAAGCACAGGAGGGAATGGAGGAAGGGCAGGAGTACCCATCTTCAAGAGGGTGTAGTACCTCTTCTGAACATCAGAAATCTGTTTGGATTGCCACAGTGTTTCATCATGCACTGTACAGTTTGAGCAAAAAAGGCCTCCTCTACTGGGGAATCCAGTAAGAGGGAGTCCTCTTTATCAGAAGAGATTTGTCCTGGAAAATGCAGCTGACAGGAATAGAACAGAGAGTGGTCAGAGTCATAGTCCTGCTCCTCATCAAAGGAAAAGGAAACCAGAGAAAGTTTAAGAGGAGTAGCCTGTGATTGTGGAGACCCACAGAAGGGAAGCTTCAAGGACATAATAGCCTTGAATATCCCTTCTGAAAAATACATCGATGTCTTCTCTCTAGCTGAGAAGGGGGAGGGTCACTTGCTTTGCCTTCTGCTTTTTCTTTTAGGTGTGATGCCCATCTGGATGAGACATGGATACCATAACTAACCTGTATTAGACAGCTTTGGATTTCTTCTCTAACTAGAATTTGAAGGATGCTGTGCAGTCTTCTTGAAAATCACAAGACATGGCTCCTCAGACATATCAGCAGTCTGCAAGGCATGAAAAGCCATACCAGTTTCTGAATGGGTCTTTGTAGTGTGCAAGTGAAAAGTAGCCTGATGTACCATGGGTTCTGAAACCTCACATCAGTAGGTATGTCAGACTCAGAAAGATTGGACTGTGGATTCGTTCAAGCCCTCTTAATTTTTTTCTTCAACAGCACAGACATATCCAATTAAGCGGAGTTAGCCATCTTGGATTGGCAAAGCAATTAAGACGCTTGGTCTTGAGAAAATTGTTAAAATTAGAAAACCTAGACCCTCAGGGTTTTTGGAATGAATGATGGATAGAGCAAGATTTGTGATAACATTCCAGACCTAGGCAAAAAAGACACTTGGAATGCAAGTCCTTGGATGGAATCTGCCTACTGCACTCACACTTACAAATTTAACAAAAACTCAAAGACAAAAAATAAGGTTCCTCAACAGGGCACTTACCTGGATAATGAACGGAGCAAAGGTGTCAACAACCAAATACCGAACAGGCCGATGGATACACAACCTACATTTGGGCTAGCAGTGATAGTCTGAGGATCCACACTCCTATGTTAGCTCATGTGTCAGATGTACAGCCTAGGTAAGATAATACCCTGGACAAACATCAGTGGTGACAACCCATATGTCAGGAATACTGCAACAGTGATTTCAGTAAGGACAGTAATTTTCCCTAGATTTTCTTTTTTTACATGCAATTCAGTTTTTGTGGTCTATATAGCAATATGCAATGGGTGTGAAAAAAATGTATGTGGGTAAAACAAATAGGTCTTTAACAGTTAAAATATATGAGCAGCAGTATTTATTTATTTATTTTACATTTGTTGACTGGGCTAGTCTAACTGGATATATGTCCATTTTCAGTAGAGGCCCGAGGAGAAAAGCTCTGAGACAATAAAAAGAAAATATTGTATACAAATAGTCCACAAGAAAAGTGGAAATACAAAATAATTATATAAGTATACAGTTGATTGGCAGGAATATTATAGCAAAGCATTTTTTTTTTTAACTACCATATAGGAAAATAAACAAAAATTGTTCTTTTTCAGTTTATACAAATATAGAATATATATATATATATTTAAATATAAGAAAAAACAAAAAGATATTTAATGTACATAAGATTCACATAACACATTAGGGAGGTACAAAATAAAAGAGAAAAAATGTTTAAGTCACGTCAAATATAGAAGGTAGAGTCTCAGCAAAAGGAATTCAGTTAGGGAGTCAAAATAGAACAAAGGAGAAAAAGTATGTCAGGCTTGGAGCAGGGGCAAAGCCATTGGGTTTTAATGAAGTTTCTCAATTGTTTCGTGAAAAGGTTGGTGGAAGTAAGGGATGTTATTTCACTTGGAAGTTTGTTCCAAGTATTGCCAACTGCATTTGAGAAAAGGCAGATTTGTTAATGGATTTAATGGTGGCAACTTGTAGCTTTTTAACAGATCTTAGGGTGGGAAGGTTTTTGTACGAATTTAATAGGCTACATAGTATGGGAGTATTTGTAGGATGACGTAAAATCTTGTGAATAAAAATGAGTTGCTGGAAAACTAGTTGGTTTTGTACTTCCAGCCATCCTAGAAGTTTAAGATTAAGGCAGTGGTGAGTACGGAAAGGGGCACCGGTGGCAAATTTGGCTATGTTGTTGTAGGTGGTTGCTAGTTTATTTATATTGCTTTTGGATAGATTTGTATAGATAGGGGAGGCGCAGAGTCGGGTGGAAATGAGGTGGGTTTGGGCAATAGAGATCTTTGCTGACTCTGTAAGAAATGGTCTGATTCTATAGAGGAATCCAAGTTTTCTATTTACTGATTTAATAGTTGAGTTAATGTGTGTCAAAGTTGAGATGGTTGTCTATTACTACACTGAGGAGTTTGGTGGTGGTTTCGGGGGCTATTTCTGTGCCATTGTTTGATTTTACTATGAAATTGATAGAGGGGGACTTCTGTGTGGGAGCAAATAGTAGTAATTTAGTTTTTTTTCGGGTTCAGGAGGAGACATCTTTGATGGAACCAGTTTTCAACTAGAGTAAAGACTGTCTGCGTGCTAGTATGTAATTTTGCAGGGGAGGATGCGGCACATATCAGAGTCAAATCATCGGCATACTGTATGCATGTAGTTTGGGGAAGGGCTGTTTTTAGATCATTAATAAAAATTGTGAAAAGGAGAGGTCCAAGAATGGATCCTTGAGGGACACCAAGGGTGATAGGAAGCTGAGAAGATAGTTTTCCCACAGGACAGCTTGTTTTCTGTTTTCAAGGTAGGATTGGAACCATTTTACTAATTGAGGACCAAGAGAGAGTGATTTAAGTATACCTATCAATAGTTGGTGGTTAACCATATCAAAGGCCTTTGAGAGGTCTATGAAGAGTGCAGAAGATAGAAGGTTAGTATTCCTGTTTTTATTAATGCAGTCTGTAAAGGATAGAAGAGCTGTTGTAGTACTATGGTGTGGCCTGAAACCGTGTTGGCAGTCAACTAGTAGGTTGTTTTGTAGGAGGTACTGAAGTAATTGCCAGTGGATACATTTCTCGATAATTTTTGCAAGGGGAGAGAGAAGGGCTATGGGGCGGAAGTTTGATAATTCATTTGAGGTACCTTCCTTATGCAGAGGGATGATATAGGAGACTTTCCAGATGGATGGGCCATAAGATTCAAAGACAGTTCTGTTTATTAGGATAGAAATAGTGTAGGCAAGTACACCAGCTGCAATTTGCAGGTATTCATCTGGGAAAAGGTCAGCTGATGGTGTACATGGTTTAAGAAGCAAGGAGTGTATTAAAGATGTTGGAACAGGCTGAAGGTTAAAAGACTGGGGCAAGTTGGTTAGTGAGGGAAATTTAGTGGTGGTAAGGTAGTTGCTAGTGATTGGACTGTTTCAGAGAAAAATTTGTTAAAGGTGTCGGCAATTTGGTTGGGAGAGGCTTGGGTTAGGTTAGAGGGGGTAGGTGTTTTGGACTGTCCTGGGTGGAGTAATTTGTTGATACCTGACCAGAACTTTTGAGGATTGTTTTGTTGGTTCTGTTGGATTATGGATTTTTTAGTGGTATTACGAATTTGTCTAAAATTTAGGTGATCAGTTGGGTTTTTAGTTTTTCTCCATTTGGACCAGAGTTTGTTTCTTAATCGAATGTTTAGCCTTGTGTCCTTAGAGAGCCAGGGAGCTGATTTATTTTTTGTTCTAACAGTACAAGTGGGAGCATGGTGCTCAAGGATCTGCAAAAACATTTTGTTAAAGTATGAAACGGATTCGTCAAGAGATTTATTTTAGGGAAGACCAATTGCAAGCTTTGAGCTCCGCTTGAAAATTACTTGTATGCAGTTTCAAAACAAAATAAACTTAATGCTTACAAGTCTGTTCCCAATATAATTTTTTTTTTTATTTTTGGTCGTGGATCATCAAGAGAAATGGAGAAGGGGATAGGGAAAACAGGTTGGAAGTTAAGAAATTTAGATGGTAGGTTTTACTGAATGCTTCAGAACTAGAAATTAAATTATTCATGAAAATACGACTTTGACTGGGTAATTCATAAGTATATGATGATGATGTACGTATGCAACAAAAAGCTATAGCCAAGCATTTTTTTTAACAGTCTGATGATGTCAAGGCAATATACAGCCTGAAGACGAAAATGTTTACTGTTTTTATGAAACACATAATGGTTAAGGTGGTTACCTTACAGTCATAAGGTATAGGGTTTGATTCTCACCTTTGAGGGAAGTTGGCTAGGTTTAAAATGGTCCAGCAAGGGAAGCTAGCCAACTACCTACCTATGAACCTATATAAAAAGACAGATTCATTTTCAAGCATTCTTTTTATTATTTTCATACACGTGTTTGCTTCCTGCTGTCTGGAAGTTTTTAGTGTGAAAGTCCATCTAACTGCAAAGTAGAACTTGACTGGGGATACTTTCAAAGTAAAGTTCTTTTCCCTCATTGCAAAATGGATCTTTTTTGCCTATGTGGATAGCTAGGTCCTGGGACCAGCAAAACCCAACATCAGGGTCTCTAGTTCCTTTGTCAAAGTGTGGCTGTAAAGTAGTCATCAGTGGTATACCCAAGGAAGGATCTATCAGAGTCTGTCAGTAGTTGTGTTAGCTGGACAGTTCAAAAGAATGAAAATCTGAACTGCTGAAGAATGAATAAGACTGATGAACTGAACACGTCTGTCTTGAGTAATTGTAAAACCATAATTGGTCCAATAAAATGTATTAGATCACATCCGTGCTACAGTGTCTTTAAAGTTTCTTATTAGTTACGTGACAGCTTTCCCTCAAGCAACTGATTCAAGGACTGTCTAGTGAAACATTAAATGCTCAAAAGAGAGAATGAAAAAAGCAATCATTTTAGAGTTAATTTAAAATTACTGAAAACTAAAACTAATGTTTTTTGCAGGGGGACAAGCCCCCCTGTACCCTCCACATCCCCTGCTAATCATATATACCAACACTGAGATTGCACAACAGTCTTAGGCCAAATTCCCTTACTGTGCTGCAACATGATGTCATACAAAAAGCTGCCAACAAAACTACAGTTTAAGAATGTTTGCTCATATGAACATTCCCTTTTTTACGTCACTAAAAGTATTCGCTCATATGAGTACTCACTCTTGCAGATTCTAACCAATTCAACATCAGCAGAAATCACAAGCTAAGAATTATAACAACATCCATTCTCGAGGTTAAGATGCCCAATTTGAAAATACAATATGGCATACAGAAATGGAAATTCATATCAAAACAATTATTGACTAATTAATTATACACCATAATTCAGTTTCTTATCATGACTGACAAAACAAAATGCTGAGACAGATAAATCTCTCAAGCTTCAGCCATTTCTTAATCTAGGCAGTTTTAAAAATGACTAGTATCAATTCCCCTAACATTCCAGGAGGCAGACAGATCAAAGGCAAATGCAATGCATATAAAAAGTTTACACACCCCATGTTAAAATGCCAGGTTTTTGTGATATAAAAATGAGACTACAATAAATCATTTCAAAACTTTTGCCACCTTTAATGTGACCTATAACCCGTACAATTCAATTGAAAAACAAATCTGTTAAGGGAAAAAATATAAAAAATAAAAACATACAATAAGCTGGTTACATAAGTGTGCATACCCTTAAACTACTACTTTGTAGAAGCACCTTTTGATTTAATTACAGCATTCAGTATTCTTGCGTAGGAGTCTATTAGCATGGTACATTTTGACTTGGTAATATTTGCCCACTCTTCCTTGCAAAGGCACTCAAAATCTGTCAAATTGCGAGGGCATCTCTTGTGTACAGCCCTCTTCAGGTCACCCCCACAGACTTTCTATTGGATTTAGATCTGGACTCTGACTGGGCCATTACAAAACTTTAATTTTCTTCTGGTGAAGCCATTCTTTTCTTGATTTGAATGTAATGCTTGGGGTCATTGCTGTGTTGAAAGGTGAAATTCCTCTTCACCTTTCTTGCAGACGCCTGAAGGTTTTGGGCCAAAAGTGACTGGTATTTGGAACTGTTCATAATTCCCTCCACCTTGACTAAAGCCCTAGTTTCAGCTGAAGAAAAGCAACCCCAAAGCATGACACTGCCACCACCATGCTTCGCTGTGGGGATGGTGTTCTTTTGGTGATGCGAAGTGTTGTTTTTGTGCCAAATGTAGCTTTTGGAATTGTGGCCAAAAATTTCAACCTTGTCTCATCAGACCATAACACCTTTTCTCACATACTTTGGGGAGACTTGATGTATTGTTTGGCAAATTTTACCAGGCCTGGATGTTTTTCTGTGTAAGAAAAGGCTTACATCTTGCAACCCCTACCCCATAGCCCAGACATATGGAGAATACGGGAGATTGTTGTCACATGTAGTACACAACCAGTACTTGCCAGAAATTCCTGAAGCTCCTTCAGTGTTGCTGTAGGTCTCTTGGCAGCCTCCCTGACCAGTTTTTGTCTTGTCTTTTCATCAATTTTGGAGGGACGTCCAGTTCTTTGCAACATCACTGCTGCCCCATATTTTCTCCACTTTTTGATGACTGTCTTCACTGTGTTCCATGATGTATCCAATGCTGTGGAAATTTTTTGTACCCTTCTCCTGATACCTTTCAACAATGAGATCCTGTTGATGCTTTGTAAGCTATCTGCAAACCATGGCTATTGCTGTAGCAGGCAACTGAGTAAATGTCAGGAAAATCCTACTAGGAAATCTGAACTTTATTTGGGATTAATCAGAGTCTCTCTAATTGATGGCAGGTGTGTACCCAAGAAGACCTAATGTTGTAATTAAATCAAAAGGTGCTTCAACAAAGTATTACTTTAAGGGTGTGCACACTTAAGCAACCAACTTATTGTACATTTTTTATATTTTTTCCCCTAACAGATTTGTTTGTTTGTTTTTCAATTGAATTGTACAGGTTATAGGTCATATTAAAGGTGGGAAAAGTTTTGAAATGATTTATTGTGGTCTCATTTTTTTATATCATAAAATCCTGGCATTTTAACAGGGGTGTGTAAACTTTTTATATCCACTGTAAATGCCCTTCAAAACATTAGAAACATCTTGCAACATATTTTCCCATTTCCTAGTAAGGCTATCAGATGTTAAACCTTAAGACTGGAAATCAGAAAAACTAACCATACCAGTCCCACTGTTGTGGCAAAGGTCTGCTCCAACAACAACCTCCCTCTCTCAACCATCTTCTATTACTTGGGATGCATCCCTTCTTTTCACATATGTTCACCCAGCCACCTCTAGTCTTTCTGTACTAAATAAAATATACCACCATATAGCCCATTCCCTCACAAAAAAAAAAACTATTCTGTAACAGCGTCCTAAGCCAACAATGCAACTAAGATTTGCTCCCATTTTCGCTCTCTCTCTGTTTCATCTACAAAATTCAGCACTTCAGGCATTGTCCCTCCCTAAAAAAAAAATATCTTAATACCCTGTGCTCACAGTTTTTCTTTATGATCTCCCACTCCCTTTGCAGACCCATCACACACTCACAGCAAGGGACAAAGCCTTCTCTATTACTTCTTCAAAACCTTGAACGCCACATTCCTCCTTAATATATGCAGCTTTTCAATCCAAATGGTATTTTAAGCAGCAATGAAATGTATATTTGGTCACTGCCTAACTTCAAATTTCCATATATCTACAAGCAATCTTCAAATATGTTACAGAAGCAATAACAGCAATTAATATACTACACTTACCTAGTAGATGGTATGATTAGGGACTCTGTCTTTGTTATCTTCCCACATGGAGGAAGTTTCTCCAAGAAAGTGTCCAGCGATGAATGTTCCTCTGCTGGGGATTCCTGTTGGGATGGATCCTAAAGATCATGCAAAAAATGTGGCTTACAAGAATAAATTATTTTATTAAAACTATCAGCACATTATTTAGTCTTTCCTGTAACAAAGTTTGTTTTCCAAAAGTCTTCAGTACACAATTTTTTTCACACTTACAACACCTACACTTCATTTTTAGAAAGTGTAGGGCTAAAATGGACAATTGGCAGTAAAATACATTTTTCTCTCTTGTTAAATGGGTGTTTTCAGTCTCTGACAGATGCAATCAGCCCATGACTCAGATATACTTCTCGAATTATATCCACAAGTATGCTAACGTACAGCTGTATAAGTTACATATGCCCATAACAGTAGATATTCAAAGTATTCGCTGCTGCAGTAGCCTATGAGTTGTATCCTGCCAAGGATACAGCACCCGGCCAGCTTCCCAAAGTTCTAACTCCCTCCCATAAATGTCACTCTGGCTGCCTGTGGGCTAATCCCTTTTGGAGGGAACTACAAAAACAGCCATAGTGACTAAAAATTTTCAGTACTTTCTTGCTCAAGTGTACAATAAAAGGGAAATTTATCCTGAATAAAAAAAACACAAAAGAAACACCACCAACAGGAACAGCAGCAGCAAAACTTTAAGCCTGCTCTAAACATACAGCAAGGAGGATGGTAGGTGGGTACTGTTACTGCAGGAGTGAAGAATTTGAACATCTACTGGTATGGGTAAGTGCAGCTTATGCAACTATACTATGTTCTTTATTCTCACTGCCAAATCTTACCCTACCTGGGGGAAGAAAGGATAAGGGTCCAGGTGCCCTTGGAGAATGGCACTTTCAAAGCCTGTTCTGAACCTAGAAGAGGAAAACAGTTTGTAGTGCTTTGTAAACGTATAAATGGAAGACAGAGCTGCTGTCTCCAAAATGCGTCTAGAGGCTGCACCTTTCCAGAATACCACAGAAGATAAGGCCCTGGTTCAATAGGCCTTAGCCCTGCTTGGAGTAGTTTTGCAATGGTGGTAGTAACAAAACACAAAAGCCAAGGACAACCATCTAGAAATAGTCTGTTTAGACAGGAGTTGACCTTAGTCCCAGAACAGGAAATGAACATCTGGTGAGCTTTCCTAAAGGACTTGGATTTGTGAAGGTAGTACCCAAGTTGTCTAAGCACACCTAAGGCACGAAGAGTCTTTTTCTCTCTTGTTTTTAGGGTTTGGATAGAAAAGTGGGAGACTGACAGCATGATTCAAAGTGAACTCTGACCAACAATGAACTACTCCACAAACCAAATAAATTGTGATAAGGATGTCCAAAAAGTATTTATTGGCAGCAAAGCACATAAAACCAAAACACGATGAACTCAGTTAACCCAGGTTTCGTCCTTGCATAACGGACTTCTTCAGAACAATGAACAAACCCCAATGGTTCGTATAAAAACACTTCTAATTCCAATTATTCAATTAATGAACCTGTTACTATTAAACATAAACAAGCATTCATGAAAAAAACACTAGAATAAAACACCTCTTGAAAAAGAAGTCACAAAAAAATATGGTGAATAAAAATATCAAAACATTCATGATAAATAATACAATATATACACGTACTATTAATTTCATGTATTGTAAATTTAAAAAGAAACAAAATAACATAAAAGAAATAAAAATCCTACCATCAACTATAAGTACCCTGACCATATCAAAAATGCATTACCGTTAAAATACTCAGCATCTTTATCATCTATTGGATGAACAACATGTATTGGACTAATGAAACCTAGTATGTATATACTAGGTTATCCTAAAATGTGTTTTAACTTAAGAATAGGTGCTATACTGATACTTTCATTGATGCCCAGATAATTAAGGGCATCTAGCCGTAGTTGCCATTTTAACTCACATATATCCAAATGGATATCCAGAATTTTCCCTTGTACATCTTTCCTCATATGCTGTATCACACATAACCTAAACTCGTGACCAGAGTGTGCCATAGAATGTCTAGCTAGAGCATTAGTGACTTTACTGTGTTTTATATCCAAAATATGCTCCCTAATTCTCTCTCTAAATTGTCTAGCTGTTTTTCCCCACATAGAAAACAGGACATTCCTGACATAGTGCAACATAAACTACAATCTGTGTGTAACAATCATGATGTCCTACAATGGGAATTTTGTAATAATTAACCTTAATACATTCCCCTGTTGTCAATATATATTTACAAGTAGAACATCTACCACATTTATAATTTCCACACCTTCTATCCATTTTGTATGTGTTTGACCCACCATTCTTCTGTAAAATTTCTTTAAAGGATTGGTCTCTTCGAAACACAAACTTGGGGACCCCCCCCTATTTTAGTAGTTACTTGCTTGTCTAGTTGTAAAAAGCCCCAATTTTTCTTAACCATCTCAATGTACCATTCCACATCCTGATTGTAAGTAGTAATAACAATTAAATTCGTACTGATATCTTGATTATTTTTACTTTTCAAACTTATGTTGGTGTCAATACTAATGTTCATCTTGATAAAAACCTGTTAGTCTTTTATGCACCGCTTCTTTCTTAACATTATTACACAAATCCTCAGGTTAACCCCGTTTCCGAAACATAGTTATCATAAAATCCAATTCCCTTATAAAGGCATC
Source organism: Protopterus annectens (assembly GCF_019279795.1). Taxonomy (NCBI): domain Eukaryota; kingdom Metazoa; phylum Chordata; order Ceratodontiformes; family Protopteridae; genus Protopterus; species Protopterus annectens. Next base: position 421,010,930 of record NC_056737.1, on the reverse strand, counting down.
ATCATCACTCACCATCCTCGCTGCTCTAACCATTTGTCCTCTGATTATTCCTCTTTTTTGATGGCGAGGATGCCAGCTGTTGAAATCTAAATAAAAATTAGAAAAAGTACTTTTTCTATATATATCTGATTTAATGCATTTATTAGCCTTGTCTATGGTTAGCCGTATGTCCAAGTAGGATATTGTTTCCATACTGAATTGATGGGTGAATTTTAAAAATTCAACAGTGTTGTTTATGTGTTTAATAAACTTTCCAAGGTCCTCTATTTTACCGTCCCATACAATAAAAATATCGTCCAAATATCGTGTATATTGCCTGATGTATTTATAATAAATGGTTGGGAACACAAATTCCTGTTCCCAAAATGCCATTACGTAATTAGCATAAATGGGGGCACACGCTGCCCCCATGGCCACTCCTGTTAACTGTTTAAAAAATTGGCCTTCGAAGTATATATAATTATTGTGCAGGACCGCTTCCATAAGTGTTATAAATGTATTTATTTGATCTTGGTTGTAAATCCCTGTTTTGATCAATTGTGTTTCCAACCAGCCAAGACCCATGTCATGGGGAATAACAGTGAATAAACTGCACACATCAATTGTTAGAAATGTAAAGTTATCAGTAATACTAACTGTTTTTAATTTTTCTAAAAAATTCAACAAATCCCTTGTGATATAAACAAAAGCAGTCAAACCCCTTTTCAACTCATGATCTAAAAATTGACTGATAAAGCATGTCTTACTTATTTTTCTATCCACAATCGGCCTAAATTTAATATTATCAAGGCCTTTGTGGATTTTAGGGATCCCAAATATGCTAACTACTGGGAAAGGATTCTTCATATACTCATGCTCTTTTTCACTAAGCGGTCCTTGGTACAACATATCGTCCAAAAGCATGTCAATTTTTTTTATGACTGATATTAATTTCATTAATACTACTCTCAGTGTAGTTATCTTCCATAAGCATTTCCATCATTGCATTGATGTAATCATTTCTTTCCACTATTACTACTCCATTCCCTTTGTCGGGTTTCATTAAATGTATTTCTCTGTTGTTAATTAAAGAACCCAACAGGTCACTCTCCTTCTTGGTTAAATTGTTGTATCCCTGTCTACCACACTTATCCTTGTGCGCTCTGATATCCATTTCACATGCTACTGTCTGATTAATGGGGGGGGGGGTTAAAAGTACTTGGTTTGACTAACCCCCTATGCCCAGAATTGTCCCTCCTATCAGGAAACCACATTAATAAATTCATTTTCCCAGTAAAAGTTTTTAAATCTATTAACATGTCAGTAATATTACCTTTCCTACAAGGAACAAAAGTGAACACTTTAGACAATAAATTGGCATTTTCAATACTAAATTCGTATTTTGAATAATTATACACTTTATAATCATCATATGTATTAGATATAACACTAGGGTCACTCAGTGCCTTAAAATATTCTACACCTTCCAATTTGTCACACATTTGTCACACATTAATTCCACTATTGAATTTGCATCATTGTTTTTTTGATTACACAAACACACGACATTGTTCATAGCTTGCCCAGTATGAATATTAACATTACTGTGATCAGACACATCCTGTGTGTTGTCATTGGTATTGTTAGTAAAATAGGTACTTAAATCCATCAAAATGTCATGAGTGTTATTGGAAACATCTTGAATGTTGCTGAAAACAGATGTTTCAAAATCACCACTAACAATATCCAACCCCACATTACCATCCAAAGCTTCAATATTTGGTGCTTCAAGTGCAATCTCAGCTAAACTGTTGTCAAAAATCAATGCATTCATATCTCCCTGTTGTAAATTACAATAATCACTGTTGACCGTATTACAAAACCAAGTAGCGTTGGTGCACCTACACGGAGCACAACCACAACCCCGCATAATGTTCACGTTGGTATTTGTCCCCACCGTTGAAAGAACACCCTCCGAGTCCATGTTATTCACTACATTCAACCACTCCTTGTAAACATTACTGTTGGTAGCCCCAACTGCTAGAAGCGTATCTAGTTCACTTAATTTGTTATCAGTACCGTTTGCGTCACGATAACCATAATTGATGTTAACTTGACCAGTCATGTCACAGTTTAAGATACCTCCATTTTCTATATTCAAAACCGGTGAAGGTGTCTGTCACCGGACTCTCTGTTTTTGTAGACAAAGCCCCCCTAGACACCTGATTGTACAAGTTGCTAGTGGCAGCACAAGCTGGCCCTTGTTGGTAAAAAACTACATCACCATTCATAATATTATCAATGATTGTTAACCCGTAACCATTTATAATATCTATTGTATGCACATCACAATTGTTGAATACTTGTGCAAAGTTTTTACTTATTGGTTCACTTTGGGGCATTACTCTTAACGCTGCCATGTACTGTTTGAACTGCCAGCCTTGTTCGTATGCCATGTCTTTGGGCGTGCTCCTTGTCTCTGAAACAACATCTGTTCGCTGGTGTACTCCCTGTTTTTGATAATTTCCGACCGTCGCGGACCTTCCTCTAAAGGGCTCCCAGCCCACCAGAATTGCTTAGAAGAACCTTCCTGTGCGTTCGTGGCATCATGCTCTACTGTTTTCCTATTGGCTGAGCTCTCATCATTTCTATAATGTTCCGTTACCTTCCGATAATGGATACACTGTATTGGTGGCATATATTCTAGTATCTCTTTTAATTTTATTCATTTTTCATGAAAAAAATGACATGGCAGTTCTCATCACCTTTATCCAATATGTTGCCATAATTGGTGATGTAATGGTCAAAAAGAAGATCGTTGACAATTTTTTCGTTCACCACTTCTAGTTCTGCTGTGAGTTTTTCAACCTTGCAGTTGTTGCATTTTAACATCATTTCCATAAGAGCAAGCCCCGTTTTATCGTACAGTGAATGAACTTCTTTAAGCATTTCTGTGCCATTTTCCACTCCATTAGGGTACCTCCATGCTCTGGTGAGTGGTGAAAAGGTAACTCCCAAGCTATCACTGCCAGCTGGCATAGAAGATATGATCTGGCACCCCCTTGTTTAAGTACCACATCTGTGTGGTGTTGTCTGTAATCACCTGAGGGACTATTTCCCTAAAATGATGTACAGACTTTTATGGCGTGAATTACAACCAGTATGTCCTTGACATTTGTTTGCCTTAATTGTCTCATAAACCTTGCACTTTCACTCCCATGGAAGTTGTGCCCTAAGTGGAGTCTGTCAGGACAGACTGTGTTGGGGTAAGAAGAAAAAGGGAGCCTCGGACTGAGCGTCATCCCAGTAATGGAATTTGAAACTCCAGGGTGGTGAATATGTTGGGTCCACACGTTTTTGAAATACCACTAAATATATCACTTGCCTGGCTGCACATAAGAAAGTACAGTTGTGTACACTTATCATAAATGTAGATGTTTGAGTGCATTCACTGCTGCAGTCATCACATTTGGGTTATCCCTGCCAGGGTAGCCCTCAGCCGGCCCGAATACTAGAGGCTTAGTATTTCTGCATTGGTTGCTGTCACTTCAGGACTGACATCAGGTCGTCAGTAGTATAAAGTAAGGCAGCCGATGCCATTACATCAGTTTTTCTTGCCCTGTCAGGATCCCCCAAGTGCAGCCAGGTTCTGGTGGAAGAACCCCACCAGTAGAAAGTAAATACTAAAATATCCCTTGTAAGGAAAGAGAAGAAAGAAGAGGGGGATGGAGGGAGGGAAACCAGGACTGCAATAGTGAATAAACTCGAACATCTACATTTATGTTAAGTGTACACAACTTTACTATATTCTTCATGATTCACTGCTGCAGTCATCACATTTGGGTTGATTCCCAAAGCTGAGGAAAAGGGTGGAGGCAGTCGGAGGAGTCTAGGGGCTGGCTAGGATGCCCTGTAAGACTGCAGTGGCAAACCCTGCCCTGGATTTGGAGAAGATAGGCAGGTGGTAATGTTTGGTGAAAGTGTGAACAGATGTCCAGGTGGCAGCCTCCAGGATGCCCCTGGTGTGGACTACTCTGAGGAAAGCTGCAGAGGTGGAGGCTGCTGTGGTGGAGTGAGTCCTGACCCCCTTGGGGGTGGCTTTCCATGTTGCTTGTAACAGAAATGGATGCAGCTTGCTATCCATTTTTAAACTGTTTGTTTGGAGATGGCTTTGACCTCTGCCCCTGCGGCAAAGCTAACCAGCAAATGATCAGAATTTCTGAATGATTTAGTCCTGTCTAGATAGAATCTGAGCTGTCTGTGCACATCTAGAGAGTGAAGGATCCTTCCCCCCTTGTTCGGTGGTTAGGGAAAAATGTGGGCAAATGAATGGATTGGTTGAGAGCCACACTGGACACCACTTTGGGCATGAAGGATGGGTTAGTCCTGAGGGAAACCCTGTCAGCATGGAAGATGATGAAGGGCTCCAGAGCCATGAGTGCTTGTAACTCAGAGATCCTTCTGGCTGAAGTGATGGCCAGAAGGAAAGCTGTCTTCCAGGAGAGAAATTTTAACTCTGCTGAAGATGCTGGTTCAAAGGGGGCAGGGTGAACTTTTCCAACACAAAGTTAAGGTCCCAAGCTGTGGTAGGTGCTCTTCTGGTTGGCCTAAAGTTGGCTAGTCCCTCTTAGGAATTGTGGGATCAGAGGGAGTGAGAAAAGGGGGTGCTCAGTGGGGAAATGAGCAGAGATGGCAAAGATGCAAAGGCATGAATCTTAACAGAGGAAAAAGAGAGACCACTGTGTAGCAGGTCAGCTAAGTAATCCAGGATGAGAGGGAGGGAGGGCTGTGCCGTATTGGCTCCCTTAGCCTGAATCCAGGTGCAGAACCTTTTCCATTTGTCAGCATAAGACTTTTAGTGCTAGGGCATCTGGCCTCACATATAACATCTAGAACCTGTTTACTGAGGTTGGCAGATTGATTGGTGATTAGGGAATAAGCCAAGCTGCCAAATTGAGGGTCTGCAATTGGGGATGCATGAATTCTCCTTCCCTCTGGGTCAGGAGGGTTGGGGGTCTGAGTGACATGCCATGGTGGTAGTGGGGACAGGCTGTGCAGCATTGGGTACCAGTGCTGGCGAGGCCAGTCTAGAGCAGTAAGAACTGTCCTTGGTTTTTCCTCCCTTATTTTATGCAGTACCCTGGGGATGAGAGGTAGTGGAGGAAAGCCATAGACCGATAGAATGACCCAGGGTAAGGACAGGGCATCCACTTTTCAAGCCATGCAGTGATGCTCCCTGGTGCAGAACTTGCTGAGCTGATGGTTGGTGTGAAAGGCAAAGAGGTCGACCTTTGGGGTGCCCCATTACTGAGTTATTAGGGTGAAGGTTCTTTTGTTTAGCTGCCACTCATGTGGGTCGAGAAGATTTCTGCTTAAGTTGTCTGCCAGAGAGTTCAGAAAACCTGGCAGGAATTGTGCTAACAGGTGCAGTTGCATGGCAGAGGCTGTGTGCCAAAGGGTCATGGCCAGCCTGCATAGAGGGTAGGAGTGAGTCCCTCCCTGCTTGTTGATATACCACATCGCACTGGTGTTGTCTGTTTTGATCAGGAGAGCCCCCGGGGAAGAGAAGGGACCTGAAAGCTGTCAATGCGAGCTGGACAGCTAACATCTCCCTTTGGTTGATGTGCATATGGATTTGCTGTGGACTCCATTGGCCCTGTATGCACCTGCCATCCAGGTGTGCACCCCAGGCATAGTCTGATGCATCTGTGGTGAGGGCTTGGGCAGTGGGGGGTGGTGAGAAAGGTAGTCTCTTGTAGTGGGAGCATGCTGCTGCCCACCAAAGAAATTTTTTTCTGAGGCAAGGTATCACAGGTATAAAAGTTTCCAGGTCTTGAGTGTTGACACCAAAGGCTTTTTAGGTACCACTGAAGTTTCCTCATATGCAGTCTGGCATATGGAATGAGTAGAATGCAAGATGCCATGAATCCCAGAGCTTGCAGGATTTTCCTTGCAGATAACTGTGGTCTGGTGGCTAGTTGAGAGAAGTAAGCTGTCAGGTAAGTTTGCTTCTCTGGTGAAGGAATGCCATCTAGGATGCTATGTCCAGGCTGCTCCTAGGAATATAATCCTTTGGGTGGGTATTTGTTTGGATTTCTTTTTGTTGATTGTGTGCCCTAGGGAGGTCAGTAGGGACTTTACAAATGCCAGGTGCTTGAGCAGCTTTTCCTGTCTGCCTGAAGTAGGCAGTCTAAGTATGGGTGAATCTGGATATTCCTTTGTCTGCAAAAAGCAATGGCCGGAGCCAAACATTTTGTGAAAACTCTGGGAGCAGTAGATAAGCCAAAGGGAAGTGCAGAGAACTGGAAGTGCAGAGATTCTGCCCTGAAACATATATATTTCCTGCATGATTCCCTGATAGGAATGTGGAGGTAGGCCTCTTTTAGGTCTAGGGTGGCTAGCCAAGCATCCTTGGAGAGCATGGGTAGCAGTTGCTGGAGGGTGAGCATTTTGAATTTTGGTATCACCAGGAAGGTGTTTACAATAGATAGATTGAGGATGGGGTGCCAGGTGCCCTCTTTTCTGGGTACCAGATAAAGTCTGGAGTAGAAACCTTTACCTTTCTGTTCTGCAGGAACAAGCTCTATTACCCTCATAGAGAGCAGGGAAAGGACTTGCTTTTGCACCTCTGCTTACTGGTTTGGAGGTAGATCTGGGAAGTCTTTTGGAGTAGGAAGAGTGTGGAAAGAAAATGTGCATCCCTGGGACCCAGCGGTCATTGGTAATGGTGGCCCAGATGCTTGCATGAAAGGAGAGGTTTCCGCCTAGGGGTAAGTGAAGGTGGGTAGAGGAAGGGGGTGGGGGAGGAGAGTCATTGTAAGTTCTTACCATGAGGGGGTGGCTTAGAACTTCCTGTTTTTGAAGTGGAGGAATTCCACTGTTTTGATCTCTGCATTCCCCTGCGGTTGCTGTCTGGGGGGTCTGCTTCCATGGGGTCTGGGCTGAACTGACCTGGTGGGAGCAGGAAAGGACCAGTGCTTGGAGGGGCAATGCCTGCTGAACCTGGGCGGTTGGACCTGTAAGAAATTCTTAACTGTCTGCATAGATTTAGCTTTTTCTTCCATCTTTTTTTATGACCTCCTCTGCCTTAGTGCTAAATAAGTTGCCTTTGTGCAAGGGTGCATTCAACAATTTAGATTTAACATGGTCTGGCAAGGGCTGCCTTAAGCCATGCATGCCTTCTAAGGACAGAACCGGTGACTGCTACCCTGCCAGAAGCTTCTAGGTCATCAAACCACGGTGCAAGGTGTGTTTAGTTACTTGACTTGCAGAATGCATTAACTCTTGTAACTCTTTAGATTCTGCACAAGCAGGAAAGGAAGACACTTTTTGTTTGAGAAGTTCCATGGTATGTTGCTGAAATTTTAGCATATGGAACTGGCAATTTAGTGCTCTGATAGCAAGAATAGCAGAGGTGTATACTTTTTTACCCCATCTGTCTAATGCTCGGGAATCCCTATCTGAGGGGGTAGGATTCTTAGCAGAGGTTGCTTTAATTCCTTTAAGCCCTTGAGAAATTACCTCAGGGTCAGCAGTAGGATTTTTAAAAAGAAATGTGTGTGTGTCAGGGACTCTGTAATACCTGTCAGGTTTTCTGGGTGCAGGAGGGAGGGTGTCAGGAGTCGAACTGGATTCCAGGAAAACAACATCCAGGACTGGGGGAATGGCCAGGGGTCTGTGCTGTGGAAGATCTAAGAATTCCCTGAGTTTCTTTTTAGACTGAGGGTAGTCCTGACATTCTCATTGGAAATGCTCCCTTATGGTATGAAGGGTTTCCCTAAAGGAAAAGTCATCGGGGGGAGAGGCTGAAGGAATGGAGTCATCTGCATCAGAATCCTCATAAGCAGAGAGCGGTTGCATGTCTTCATATTCAGATGCATCAGAGTCATCAGACTCCTGTTCAGACAAAACTACTGGGGACAGATCTCTTTTTCTTTTGGAAGGGATAGCTTGGCTTACCCTGATCAGCATGATAAGGTCTTCCGCCATTTTAAGTATTTGAGACTGATGTAGGGAAGCAGGTGCCTGAGATTGGGTCATTGGTTTCTTAGGTGTGGTTCGTACCTGGGCCTTAGAAACTCGGTAGTTTTTGAAAGAATGGTAGACGCGAAAGAACTCATCAGTTTGTGTTGAGAATCGGTAGTGTGAAGGACTTCCTTGGAAGCCAGTGCCTGCTCAGCGGCTCCGGACCCATCCAAGGGAGAGACAACCGCAGGATCCTTAGTCGAAGAAGAGTTTTGTGGCATACCAGACTCCGAAAGGGTCTTGGTAGCTTCCTGCGAAATCAAAGAAGTGGGCATCAGGGTCTGCGAAAGCACCTCACTGAGGAATGAGAACTGATGACTAGCTTAACGGAAGCGTCGTTGGTAGGTTTGGACCTGTGCAGTCTCTCTCTGTCTTTATCCTTACATTTTTTCAGAAGATCTACGTCGGATGGCTTCCCAAAGCCATATCGGAATTCTGAGGACTATAAGTGAAAATATCTAGCTACAATAAGGGCCTGACGACGTATAGTTCTGGTGTTCAACAAAGCAAAAAAGTGATAGTGGAGGACATCGCGGTCTGGTCCTAAGCAAGTGACGCAGTAAGAATGAAAGTCTCGTGTGTGGTATTTACTTTCCAGAGGCGAGACAATTGTTAACTTCTTCTGACATCAGTTAGTGCAAGATAAAAGGATCTCCAATGGGGTACTTAGCTTTAGAAGACTTCAGCTTCAATTCAGAAGATGAAACTCAGGTAGAGGCCAACCGGCACTCATGTGAACTGCTTCTGCTTTGGGCTCCGTGGCAAGAAAGACTGGTGTAATGGCGTCAGCTGCCTTACTTTATACAACTGATGACCTGACATCAGTCCTGAAGTGACAGCAACCAATGCAGAAATACTAAGCCTCTGGTATTTGGGCCGGCCGAGGGCTACCCTGGCAGGGATAACCCAAATGTGATGACTGCAACAGTGAAACATGAAGAACATCAGGGATTATAGAATTCATAGGGCCTAGAATACTGATTAATTATCTGGTTGAAGCTTCGAAAAGAATAAAAAAGTTCAGAAAAACTTCTCAGTATGAACCTACCTTGTACTGAAGTCAAAGGCTTTTTTGCATGCAAGTGTCTACAAGACTCCCCCTTGAAATACAATCCTGTGTGATGGACTAAGGGGGGATTTCTGCAAGTTTATCTGAAATCCCAGGTGAGTGATAAGAGAAGCATCCTTTGTTAAGGACTCCAGGCATCTGGGCAAAGACTCTGCAGATAAATAAGTTGTCTAAATAAGGAAAAATATAGAAATCTTACAAGTTTGCAATTGTCACCAGTGGGGCTAGAGACATTGTAAACACTCAATGCAGAACACAGACCAAAGAGTAATGCAGAGAATTGATAATGTGACACAGATATACAACAGCCTGGGAATCACATGAAATTGTGTCCAATAGGAATGTGGTGGTATGCATCTTTGAGGTCTAAAGTTACCATAATGCAGTGATCTGGGCGAAGTGCTAACACTGTTTGAAGGGTTAACATCTAGAATTTTGGATCTTTTACAAACAGATTGAGAAAGAAGAGATCCAAAACTTGTCTCTATAAGTGCTCCTTTTTTGGCATCAGAAATATTTTGGGATAAAAGCTCTTTCTTATGTTTTCTGCAGAAACATGTTAGATGACTCCTGACTGTAACATATGTTGGAGCACTCCAAGAAATGATTCTGGTTGATTGAAACATGAGGAGGGATATCTCTGAAAGGAGGAGGAGATTTTCTCTCTTGCCAGCTGTAACCCTCCTGACCAGTTTTAACACCCATTTGTCTGAAATTATCTCACAAAATGGAGCAATGAGGGTTAGATTCTATGAAATGGGAAAAAAAATGGGGGGGGGGGGTGACCATGGCAGGGTAATTCAGAAGCTGGTGCTTGACCCTTTTTTGGGAAAAATGCTTGTTTTTTTGGGTTTGGGATTGCTTCCCTCCTGCCATGCTTTCTTGGTAGCCTGCTTAGAATTAGGTTGTGCTCTATGCTTGTTTTGCCCTTTAAAATGTTTTGGGGGTTTTAAAGGGAAGAACTTGGAGACCTGAAAAATTCTGGATATTCCCTGCATTAACTTACCTCTCTCATCCTATAGTTTGTGGATCTGTATAGCAGATTGCCCAAATAAAACCTCTGTATCAGAGGGGAACTCAAAACTTCTGACTAACTCATTTGAAGTGTTTAGGTTATGTATCCAAACAAATCTCCTTAAAACATTAGCTGAAGCAAAAGCACTGGAAAAGCATCAGCCCAATCATACACACTTCTTAAGGAATGTTTGGAAACTTGAAACAGGTTAGACACAATCTAATTCACATTAGACCTACCTTTGTGGGTCAGAGAAGCAGAAACCTCTCTGAAACTATTGGCAAATTTTAAAACAAGCTTCTATGAATAGCCCCAGTAATTAAGGATTCTGAAGGGTAGAGCAGAAGCAGAAGAAAAGTCTCTTAACCTGTCTGTCCAGCCACTTACTCTCCTAATCCTGTTGATCCAGCCACTTACCCTCTAACCCTCATAATCCCCAGGGACTAGGTTGAAGGTGGAAATGAATTTTCTTTCTGCTGGAGCTTTAGGCATAACTGCAGCTGGATCATCTCTAAGATGAGAATAAAGATACTTGTCCGCTTTAAAAACTCTATACAATTTATCTGCATTCTTAGGAACTGATAGGAGAGAATCAGGAGCATTTCAGGCAGCTTTAAAGGCATCTTCCAATGTTGGCAGAACAAGAGTAATGGGTGCTGTTTTGGGAGCATCTTGTTTAAGCAAATCATAACATCTACCCATTTCAAGAGGAACATCCAACTGTTCCCAAGAAAACACATTTCTTAGACGGGAAATGGTGTCGGCAAAAGAGAAAGCCTCCATCTGTACAACTTCAGGCTCAGTATTCACAGAATAAGAGTCTTAGGCTACAGAACCCTCAGGTGACATAACCCTGTCTCTGTTGAATCAGAGAAAACTTCCTCTTCTCTAGAAGAAAGGATTCAAGTTTTAGGAGATGTCATATGGTACCCAGAAATGACTGACTGCAATAAGCTCCTAGATAGGGTATTACCATTATTTTTAAGACAGAGATGCCATCTTCCTATTTTTTATGTGATTAATGTTTTTTTTCTATAAACTTCTAGAAGAGGAGAATGGCTAAAGAATAGCATATCCTTCTAAGTATGACACCCCTCCTCTGGACAAGTAATCAAGGAGCCTCAATCCTTACCACTGACACTGGTGAGGAACATTCACTTGGAACAAAGATAGATAACACACAGTATTTTATAGGAAGAATCCTGTTCATAGGTTAGTACTAAGCTAACTGCCTTTGTGAGCCATTTTAAGCCTAGTCAATTATCCCTCAGACTCCTGTCCAAGTCCTGCCTTGTGTGCAAAAGGCACACCTTAACCATTAGGCCCCTTATTTTCAGATGCAGCTCTCTGCATTGAGCACAGGTTTCCTTAAGAGCACACAGGGAACATACTCCCATCCTGTGCCTGGCTTTCCCTCTCTCCCTCCAGGCCCCAAGTAAGAATCCCCATTGACACAGCTGCAGAGTTGAGTCTTCAGCCGAGTGATCCAAGCCAAGTGCTCCAAAACTCTCTCTGTGAAACCAGTGCTCTGTGTCCCTGCTCCAAGTAGCTGACACACACTCTTTCTGAAATTTAATTTTCACACACACCCCTAGGAAAGGGTGGCACAGCTTAACTGCTCAAAGGTTGGTACTAGGCTATTGGCCCTAGGGCCTATACAAGCCTAGCCATAACAATTCCATGGATATTTCTTCCCACAATATTTACTTACCTGGACCTTTGTCTAGCAGGGTGACTGATGTGATCCCCAGGGTAAATTTCCTATCTCCCATCCAGTCGTCAAGGTTCCTTTTGAAGAGGGCCAAGGAGGTGCTCTGCTTGACATGTATGGGCAGTCTATTCCAGAGTATGGGGGGAGTTTCTGGGTCAGGAACCTTTACCTCCGGCATGTTTTGTTCATTGTGATGATAAGGTTTAGGTCCCTGGAGCATGTGGCTCTGATGGATTGGGATTTCTTTAAGTGTAGCATGTCCAACAGCTCTGGGTTTGACATGGCCTTGTATGTTAAGCAGAGATCGCCTCTGAGTAGACAATATATGACAGAGTATAACTGGAATTTTTTTAGTTGGTCAGCATAGGGTATCTGCTTTAGGCCTGTGATTCTTTTAGTGAGGTGTTTCTGCGGCCTTTCCAGTTGTTGCAGATGTCTTGTGAGGTACATACCAAACGGGGCGCTGTACTCTATGATGGATCTAATGAGGGATGAGTACAGTGGGACAATGACCTTTTTTCTGGATGAAAAGCCCTTAGTGATGAGGTATGCCACATAGGATTTCCTGACTGTTGTGGTTATTGAAGGTGAGACCACTGTCCACCTGTGTTCCTAAGTCTCTTATCACAATTTCAGTGTTTAGTGTACTGCAACCTACATGTTAAATCATGGGTACATGGTTTTTCCCAAAGGAGATAACTATACACTTCTTGGCACTGAGCTTGAGCCCATAGCTCTGACATCAAACATCTGTTTCTGTAAAGCCCTTTTGTAGCATATCCACATCATTTGGGGATTCAATAATGGCTCTCAGTTTACAGTCATCTGCGAACTTTGTTAGCCAGAGTCCCTTAGTGTTGGCCTGTACTTCAGAGAAGTAGATGCCAAACAAGAGCAGTCCCAGGACTGAACCCTGAGGCACTCCACTTGTCTGGAGCTGGATTTGGAGTCGGCTACTTTTACAGTGTGGATTCTGTCAGTAAGCCAGTTGGCAACCCATCGAGTGACGTAGGAATTTATGCCCAGCTTAGTAAGTTTATATATGATTCCAGAGTGGGGGATGGTGTCGAAGGCCTTGGCGAGGTCCAGATAGGCTGTGTGGACTGCCTTACCCTCATCCATGGCTCTGGAGACTGATTCAAGGAAGTCAATCAGTTTAGGGAGACACGATCGGCCCTTCACGAACCCAAACTGGGTGGGGTCCAGTGTTTGACGGTTGCCAATGTCTTTGTTTATAAGTTCCACGATAATACATTCCATGGCCTTGCAGATCAGGCTCTTCAGACTGATGGATCAGTAGTTCCCAAGATCCAAGGTGGATCCCCCCTTGTGGAGTGGGATAATTGTAGCTGTGCGCCACTCAGTGGGCACGAAGCCTGAGGTGAGGCTATGATTAAATATGACACTTAAGTGAGGTGCCAGTTCATTTTGTTGTTCATGTAGTACACAGCCTGGGATGTTGTCTGGTCCCATGGATGTTGTATTCTTAGCTTTGGAGTTTTTTACCTGTGTGGCTGTGATTACTGGAACTTGGCAATCTTTCGGTAGTGAGATGGGTCCTTTAGGGGGTGAGAGGGGGTGAAGCTGGGACTGAATAGTTCTGCTAGGATATTGGCAATGTCCTTGGGATCAGTATATTTAATGCCATTCTGTTGTAGCTCAGAGCAGATCTGAGCATTGCCATTTAGATTCTTGACGTAGCTATAGAATGCCTTGTGGTTGTCTTTGGAATCTTTGGCAATTTTATTTTCGTAACTAGCTTTGGAGGATTTTATGAGGGAGCTCAGCTTCTTACTGAGGCTGGTAAGGGAGTTTTTTGCACCCTGGGATTTTCCTCTTTTCTGCAACAGTTTCTTCCTTCTGTTGTAGTTTATTTATGACAGGGTGGCTTCCTTTTTCTGGATGAGAGCATCTTGGTTCTATTCAGGATGGTACGATTCATGCATGAGTGGATGTGCTCATACAGTGCTTTAGTGTAGGATCCGGCAGTCAAACTTTCAGTTCCCATCTGCATGGGTGTCGTGAAGTTTGTCACTTCTGACTTAAGTAGCATGAAGTTGGCCTTAGAGAAGTCTTTTCCAGATGTTTCCTTACTGGGGGGTGGTAGTGGAATGTGGATGTCAAAGGTGATTAGTTTATGGTCAGACCTAACCAACGAAGGGTTGACCACTGGTGTGGAGCATCAATTTCCCATGTTGGTAATGACCAAGTTCAGGATATTGGAGCCCCTGGTGGGACTATGGATTAGTTCATCCAGGGCATTGGAATTTATGAATTCCAAGAACCACTGGGCAAAGGTGTTGGTATACGAATAGTTTTCCCAGTTAATGGCCGGGTAGTTGAAATCAACCAGTATTAGGTGTTTGGTTGTATCTTAATATTTTCCAATATGTTTAGAAAGGTGTAGTAAGATCTTGGGGCATGGTGGGGGATCTGTAGCAAGCTACAGTTTGGATTGCAGTCTTACCTAGCGTTAGTTGCACCTGGACAATATTGGATGCATTGTGTTGGGCAACTAGCCTGGAGGTGTGAATATCCTTGGTGAACATGGACACTCCTCCACCTTTAGTGTTTTGGTCCTGGTTTGGTGGCCGAAAAGTGCGGTAAGAGTTGTAGCCTTGTACTGCAGGGGTACTCTCTGGAGCCTTGAACCAGGTCTCAGTTACAGCACAGATATCGATGTTCTCCAGTTTTAGGAGTGCCTCGAGAGTGCACTTTGAGGTTTAGACTTCTAGCACTGAGTGGCATTACCTTCAGATTTTGCATATTTGTACCTGTTACAGTGGTGGTTTTGTCCTTTGAGCCTTACCTAAAAAGGCACTATGGGGTGGGCAAGAGCCTTCGCCAGTAACATGAATCCAAGGGGCAACAGGTGCAAACCACCTCTGGCAATCCATCGTGGCTTGTCAATCATGTCCATCCCAGGCAGACAAATACTGGATCCCCCACCTCCACCCAGACTGTAAGGTAGATACTGCCACCAGAGCACTCCAAAGCCAGCTACTATAAGGATCTTACCAGGGTATCCAATTATACTTAGTAAAACTAATATTTATACAAATGGTAGTGTTTGACCAATGCAGCAAGACTTTCAGGAGCAGCCACAGTTTCACTAAATAAACACAAGTACCTTAAAGGTTAAATATTCTCTAAAAGACCAGCCACAATAACAAGTTTAAATATATTTAACAATAAATAATAAAAGTTCATGAAAATACTAAATATCTACTTACAATAAACACTACAGTTCCAGTCACAGGAAATATTAAAAATAACACCAATGGAAAGATTCACACAGATACAGAAAAACAATACTTAACTAATCGCACTATATTTTCCTGACTATTCTAAAGAATTACTGTCCCTTAGTTCACTTACTAGAGCAAGGCAAGATGACGTGGGTAAGTGGTCCTTCTTTGTCAGGTTTCACTTACAGACTGCCCTTAGACTTCTGTCTCATCTAGTATTAAAACATCACTTCAATGCTGGATTACAGAATGACATCACATATATCTGGTCACCTGACTTCTGGTTCCCCCACTACCCCCCTTACTAGAAAATTAAAAAGAATCTAGCACGTGTCACAATACACAAACACACAGCTTTACTAAGATGTGCTACAGCATCTGGAATCTATAAATCCATTTCAACAACTTCCACCCTTCCAGTGTAGCAATTAGTTCACTCCAAAGGACAATATAGTAGGACTCTTAGTCCTGGTTTTCACAGACATTTTGTCTCTGGATGCAATCAAAACTGTAAGATACAACCTTAATTGTCTAAAGCAGGTAATTTAATTTCAGACTATTTTTCAAAGTTAGCTGGATTAAGATTAACCTCTTGCCTTCTAGTATCCTTTGTTACAGTATATTAATTTCAACAGTTAACAATACAGACTGACATACAGTTGTATTTTGTTTCTGTCTAGCAGGACCTACTGTAAGTACATTTTTAACACAAGCAGCTTTACAAATACATTTTCAACACAGGTACCTGTACATCAGTTTGATATAGAAATGACATAAAATTATTTACAAAACTCCAGCTAGCTATGCTGGCATATGTTACACACCCCACTGCCCTACTCTCTCTTGCATAGCCGGCACTACCTCACATCGTCACACTGAGCGAAATGTTTCTTTCCCCTGGCACCCTGAGAAGATCCTCCCAAGGTATTTCCTGTGCCTCTGAAGGATAGTTCTCTGCCCATGGTGGACACTGGAACAGCTGCAGAGAAAGTGCCTGACTCCCAGTCCAGAGAGTCCAGCAAGGCTACACCACGGCAACTCGAGGAAACAGGATTGTCTTAGTAAAAATGGCAGTGATCATTGCAGTCTCACCTCCATCAGATGAGGCATTGAATGAGCCTGCACAAAAGGCAAGGGCTCCTGCGTTAACTGTTTTTTTTAAGGCATATTTGAAGAAGGACCAGCACGACCATGGTATGTATCCATGATGCAGAAGGGGAAGAAGCCTAACTGCTGGTAAGCTACACATCTAAGTCTCTTAGAAGGTAAGTTGTCACTAGTAAGCATACAGAGCATACAATCCTTGCAACATTCCCCAAAAACGATATTACTCAAGCACCACACAAAACTTCTTTGTCAATACAGATGCAGATTTTCAGAAGTTAGTTGCCCTGTAAATCCAAATAAAAAGTAGGTAAACACAGGCATTCACACATGAATCATTTTCCTCAAGAAAAATACATAAAACTGTCTAAAAATACTAAAGTATACCTGAACTAACAAAATATGTTATAGGGGATGAAATTACAGTCTATTACTATCACCTAGAGAGACAACAACAGTAAATGAGAAACATCATCAATACATCTGGAAAGCCGGTACTCAAAGTGATATACCATGGTTTCTACAAAAAAAAAAAAAAAAAAAAAAAAAACTGCAAACAGCAAAACACAATGAAATAATCATTTGTTTCTGTGGAAGGGCTCTCCAAATAGGTTTTATTTGACTGACAAAAACCTTGGCCAACTGCTGCTCCAGAGAAGCCTCAGAGATGCATTTGTATGGGGTGGCAAGTTCTGAAGATTTTTAGTCACTCTAGCTAGTTTTATAATTCCCTCCAAAAGGGATTAGCCTATAGGCAGCCAGAGTGATTTGTGTGATGGCGTTTGAGCTTTGGGAAGCTGGTCAGGTTCTGTACACCTGGCAGGATACAATCCATAGGCTACTGCAGCAGTGAGAATGATGAACATTATCCTTTTAATGGAAGAGTCAGTAAGGACTCTAATCTGTGTGATTTCACTTTCTACATGAAGTTCTTTTTTGGACAACATTATATGTTAAGAAGAAAGATTCACAATCCACTTCAATGTTGCATCATCCTCCACATGGAAATCTCCAAGGAGAGGAAGGAGAGAGGGCATGGCAATAATGGAGGCTCACCTATTAATAAGAATTATTACTTACAAATATCAATATTTCATTACAGAATCATGAAGCCCTCCAGTATAAACAAAGAATACAAACAATGAAATACCATACTGGGTGATCCATATCAGCTTGGTACCACTTGTCTACCCTTAGTGCGCTGATATATTTGGCAAAGTAGGGTACTCCTTTTAAGAGACTAAGAGCTGAGAAGAGAAAGAAAAGATCTTTGTTGGAGTAGGGAGCTTGCATAACAACTTCAAAAAAGGTCTATTTCTTTTTATTAGCTAAGTTTGTTGACATCTACATTAATTATTAAGAACTTACTCTTAGGCTTATAGTGCAGGTAATGCTAGATTGCTTTATAGATGCTTAGAAATGTTACTATTCTACTACCTTGTAAAAATGAGTAAACACAGATATGTAAAGTACTTAATTTTAAGAGAAAAAAGTTTGAGAAGAGGTCACTATTCATTATTAACAGTACATTATAACACAGGAGTTTACCACAAGCTGTGCTCTCTTTCCCAGACAGAATTTCTAAAATTAGTGGTTATTTCCCAGAGAAGTACAAAATAAGCTTTTCGCCTACTTAGCTTCTAAGGTAAGTGCCAGTACAAAATGACACTTAGTGCCCTACAGGGATATGTGCTTGCATGAAGCATAGTTATGTAAAGCAGTGGAGGAACTCATGGAACAGATCTACTCATAAAAATAAAATAACTAAAAAATATAGGACCAAGACATTCAACATATGAAAAAAATCAGAAGCGTTCTAAATTAATTACAATGCTTATTAAATAGCTATGGACAAAAAGAATGCATTCTTCAAATTCAGCAAAATATGCTATGAAAACAAAGTCTATATTCTACAGTCTTAGATCAATATATATTCATCCTTATATGTACACATATGTGCGTGTGTGTGTTTGTGTGTATAACTGTGGTGTTGTCAATTTCTTTTTGGCTGAATGAGCGTCAGCTAAAGCTGAAGTCAACTTAAGCTGATATAGTATAAAACAAATATCTTTCTAATAAAACTATCATATTGACTATAAAAAAACATATTTGGTGGCAAGTCAAGAAGGAAAAAAATGGTATACATATTAACAAATTAGATATCATTAACGTAACGTCTTATGCTTTTCAGAAATCATTAATAAGAACCGAGCAGTCTTTTTAATTATCAATAGGAGATGAATGAAGAGAAGCTGGACTGTTGTTAATAGTCTCACCTATTCACTCTACTAGTTAACAAATGTACAGCTAATTTTGGGAAGGTCACCGAAATGTCTTTGATCCATTAGTAAGAAAAAAAATTCTGCAAACAGCTGTATACATTTATGTGAATCTCATTTTTGCCTCTCAGGATTCCCTGACTGCCAGGAAAAACATGTTTCTCTTACACCTACTGTACAGTGAATAATCACTTTCCACAACTACTTGGGTGCCCCCAATGTTTAATAGTCCCTTCTGCACAGTTTTGTCAAGAGCAGTTCATTCCAATGGTAGGTTTGCATCTTTACTAATACAGGTTTTCAATGTCTTTCAATGTCTTCTAATGGCCAGAATTGTAGCATGAGCATTCTGCATCCTCTCAATTAAGAAATAATGCTCTAGAACATCAGAACAGTCACTTATTTGTATTTTCATAAAATGAGTGAATTATTCTCCTTTTAGTTTCTCTGGTGTAGCAAAAATCTCAAGTTTTCTCAGGGTTCTCTGTCTTCTACCTCTATTTTTTGAAACAGCTTTTGAGAAGCCTCATGTTTAGACAGGCTTTCCTTCACTTCAGCTTTTGATTTCTGCAGTTTTATAAGTTTATCTAAATAGCTACTTAAAGGTTCTTCTATTTTTCCTTGCCTTTCTTCATTCAATTTTTATATATTCCTTCAATTTTTCATTTAAGCACCACTGAATACACTTGATTTATTTTTCCTCTCTCTATTACTGGAAGCCATCTCCTGTTCTAAAGCTGAAACATGAACTGCTTTTTGCTTAACAGCTTTCAACTTTCTTCCCGCTCAGAGCTTTTTCTTTTTGAAAACTCTTTGCTCCCACTGTCTGCCAACTATTCGCTCACTTCAGACCAATCAGTCCCACTCATTCTCCCTCATCAATGCATAGATCATCTAGGAGAGGCCATCATTTAGAGAAACATCAGGGGTGGTTCTCATTTTTTTTTTCATATTTTCTTCCTAATCTAGACTTGCACATTCAGCTAGGCATCAGAGAGAGGTGTCCAGTGGTCCATCCACAGAGGATGCCCCCCTCACTTTTGCAAGGGGAGTTCCCTCACAGTGGCACTGCTTGAAGCTTAAGTGATGGTCTCTCAAGGAAATTGCACCATCAAGTGTGCCCTTGAATGCACACAAACCTCTCCCCATACTCCCAGGAAAGGGTAACTGCCCATGCCTCTTCACTCCTCACCCTCTCTGCCTGGTTCTTTAAATGCCAGGAGTACTAACTTGACCCTAGTCACAGTAAGGACTCCATCCCTTTGGTCCACACAATATAGCTTCTTCTTTTCAAGTTGACTTTTTTCCCACATTTATTCTTTACTGGCACACATGCAGTGTAATTACTAGCTATTAACAAAATTTTACCCAGATTGATAAATGGTTAGGAAAACCAATAACAGTTATCAGTTTTCACACTGGAAGAACTCTAATCAAAATGCTGCTCCATCTGCAGCCATCTTGGAAGCCAGGTAGGAAGGGAGAGGAGAGAAGGGGAGTGCTCTGCTCACTGCTCCTGGGAGGGAATGGGAGAGAAGTTGCATGCTCTCTCAGGCACACTGGGCAGTGCTATGTTCCTGGTGGAGACTGGGAAACTCATCATGTCTGGAAGGACTCCTCCTTACATATATGAGGGGTTGTACTCTGCTACTATTTCACTGTATGCCCCTCCATTTTGCCTCCCTGGCTGTATGCATTAGGGACAGAGGTAACAAAAAAAATCACTCTTGTTGGCTTTCTGAATGATACACATCCTAGCCAAGCCTCTCTCCAGTGATGGGGAATAAATGGGCTCAATTCTCATGGATGATCAATAGACAAGAGAGGGTAAAGCGTGCAAAAAAAAGCATGATGTAAAGTCAGCAGGTAAATGGGATGATTTTGATTTGTTCCTATGCAATAATTTAGTAGCATTAGAAATATGGTATAATGATGTTATATTTTGCTAAAATGTTTGTTACTGTTTATTGGTCTGTTATTGAAAAACAAAATGTTGATGTGTTTTATGAAAAATGTAATTTGAAATGTCAATTAAGATATTACAGAATAAAAAAACAGTTTTCCTAAAGGCACAGTTATATCTGACATAGCAAGCATAAACCTTGCTAATACCACATCCACTTTGGCATACATATAACTCATTTAACTTATTTTATATCAGGCATCAGCACTTTTTATGTTATGATATGGCCCATGCATTTCACTTTTTGCATCAATGCCATCTCACTGGATGTTATCAGTCTCATCCTGCTCTTCTTATGCTCAAGTCAGTACTAATAATCAACAATTATGTTTAGATCACCTTCCAAGACTAAAATTACCACTGCATTTTATAAATGTTTTCAAGAGTTTGTTAAAAAGTATATAGATTGTTTTCAACCTTTTTCTGGCAAAGTACAGAAATATGGACTTTGGAATACTTCTGGTGCTGATGAAGCAGAAAAGAGAAGTCAGGAATCCAAACCTTCCTGATAGTATATAAACCATGCACAATTTGGAGCTTTCCTCATCCATCTTCTTCAGCCAAAATCTTTTTTTTTTTTTTTGACATAGTACAGAAAAAGATTTGCCATTTAGCAATGATGAGATCACACCAAATTTAAGCTACTGGTAAAGCTCTCCTTTAATCACTTTATTCAGACTGCATATTTATAACAATGTAAAGACTTGTCTTACTTTAGAACAACAGCCATATTACGCAGTTATTCTGTTAACACTATTTTTTTGCTTTTTAGTGATATCTAAACTTTCTGTTTAAGTCAGGTCCTACTTAGCTCTACTCCTAAAAGTTACTGACATTCTCTCTGGAGCACATAACACTGGAACAGCACCAGGATCTATCTGCACAGTATTTTCCTACTAAACTTCCTAAGACTGTAAACAAAGCAGCATAGTTATGCAGGGTATCAAAGCTATGACTCTGTACAGTGCTCAGTATGTCTTAGTGACTGATGGCCTTGCTCCTAAATGTGTACAGGAAAACATTCACTGTTTGCTTTCATGCCATGAATCAGTTTCAACTGTTCCAATCTGAATATATGACTAAATATTGTGGCAAATTTAACTAGAAGTAGTTCTGTTGAAAAAACAGGAAATGCTGCACATCAACATGTACAACAAAAACTACAACAGCAGCATATGGCAGGTAACTGACAAACTAGATGACTCCTCTGAACTTCTCAGAAAAGCCTGAAAACTCAAAAAATACTAGAAATATTCACTTCCTTAAGTGCAAGAATTTTAAATGGGTTACTATAATTATTATTTGTATATTCACACATCATACGTTTTTGACCAAGTGGCTTTACTTGGTGCCCTGGATATGTTAATGTGCAGCCCGCACTTTTTTCTTTGCCTTTTTATACCATCTAAGAGCAATTAAAAAGAAGGATGTACACAATGCACTATATGGCCTCAGTACTGTTTGCTCTAATTTCAAGAAGTTTATTTTCTTTGTTATTGACCGAGTTGCACCTAATGTTAGGGGTGGTGATGACAGGCTTTTGGTTGAAAACAAGGAATTCAGGTGACAGCTTAGGCTAAATGCCATGCATCCACCATGATTAAATGAAGGTATTTCATTTATCTCAGTCTTAAAACAAAGATCTAATGTTTAAGGGCTTTTTTAAGGCCCTTACTGTCTACTGGGGTTGGGTTTTACATTTTTTTCATACTGGTTGTCCTATGATGATTTTTTTATATTGGTAGTTCACTTCATGACTTTGGTTGTCTACATTTGGTTTTTCATGTACAACACATTTATTGCAAACTATTTTACATCTTTGCGATTTTAGTGTACTTTTTTCATTTTATACTGTTCATGAGACAAAGAGGTTTTATTATAGTTATTAGGAACCGTTTAGCACATTTTTTTAGTGGTCTTCAGGAACTGTTATGTACCTGTATTTTTATATATTTTTTTACATTTGATGATATTTTAACTTGCATTTCTATGATTGGTTAATTATTTGATTGACTGAGCTATATAACTGATTGTTTGTATGTTATCCAAAGACTCTGAAGAAGCCAAATGAATGGCGAAAGCGGTTAGTCACTGGATCATCTTGTGGAGAATAAAGTTGGAGTGACCTGGTCGTTTGTTGGGATTATTTGTTTTTCTTCTTAGTTTATTTAGCCTTTTTGGGTTCATTTTGTCAGTTTGGTTATTGTCTCAGCATCCCACTTCATTCAGGACACCTCGACTGGTCTGTTACCTATGGAGGCAGCTATTTTGGAACTCACAACATCGGTGCAGAGACTGACTGCACTATTAACCTGTGAGGAAGTTGGTGAGCATTCCATTCCTACGTTAACTAGCACGCAAGCTAAACTTTTCACCCTAAAGTCACCGGTGTTAGAGGAGACGAATCTGATGAGTGCAGGAACCTCTCGGGCTACATCGCGAGGTTGTGATATCAAAGAATGGCTCCGGATGCCCGAGTTTAGTTTTTCAGAATCTAGCCTGAGGTCGGAAGATAGGCCTAAATTGAGCAAACAACTAAACAATTTTGAAGGAGTCTGTAAAAAATTTAGAGCCCTACAACTGGATAATGCTTTTCTTAGCAAATCTTTGGTGCTTAAGCAAATGCCAAAAGGTTTGAGGATTTGGAATCTCCATTTCGGCATTGAAAAAGACACTAGTGCTTATCATGAATTAACTGATTTGTTCGACAAAATGGGACTTGAATTGCTGGACATTATCATCAGGAACAACCAAAGTAAGTTGGCAGATTTAGAAAAGGAAATTAATTTTTTAAATGCTAACATTGTTAATGACCTGTTGTTCCCCCAACATTTTGACAGTTACCAGAAACTGCTTAAAAACTTGGATGATTTTGTAAAGAACAATGCTAGAGGTAAATGTAAAAAGCTAGCAAGGGATCAAATTGATTACAAGAATAACTGTGTTTATGCGACAGGGGAGGCAAGGGCTACTCATACTGGTAATAATTATGCTACTGGTGAACAATCATACAGCAACAGTGATAGACATTTTGACAATTATGACAATAACTCTGATAGTAATCACAATAGTGGAGACCACTTTTTAGATCAACAACCCCCATTGAGAAGGTCAGAAAAGTTAAAGAACAAAAGGGAAGGGGGTTCTTGGAATCAACACAACGGTTACAACCAACACAGGAACTATTACAACAGGAGGTATCAATGACAGATGAACAACAGATACTAACTGACTTTTTGTTCCTTACTTGATACCTCTGATGTTGGCCTTTTGGAAAATTCTGATAATTTTGATGTGGCTGAGTTCTCTGAGCATTCTGATGGCATGATGTGTGATGTTATTATGAATAATGGTTTTTGTATTTACAATTTTAGTAATCTTGACATACAGGAGGTACATTTTAAATTACTCAGTAAAGGAACTACATTTGTGCCATCATTTAACTTGGATGTAGCTAATGTCCTAACTAGTTTAAAATTATACACAAGACAACTGAACTTAAGAATGTTCTTTTGTGAACACAATTCTACAAGTACGAATACAACCATAGCTTTGAAAAGAAAAAGCTTGTTTATCCCCCGGAACAATAGAGATGTGATAATGTTTGAAAGAAGGCATGAAAAAGAATTCAGGAAGTTAATTCAAAACAAAAATCATGTGAACCATGATAATCTCAGTTATGAGGAGAGACATCACAACATACAAAAGGGTGTCTAGAAGTGAAATTAACAGGGCCTATATTGGGGTTGACTTGTATTTATCTGATGCACATTATCAAGGAGTTTTGATGAAAATGAAATCAAATTTCTGACTGTGGCACACCCCACTATACCTGTCATCTTTGGGATCCCCAAAATCTACAAAGATGTTAACAATCCGCCATTTAGACCTATAGTGGCAGCAAGGGGTTTGAGGAATGAACCACTGGCAACATTTGTGGATGCAGGATCCCAGGGTGTGGTTAATGGGGTTGAACACATATAAGAGACTTGTGGCATTGTCTGAAGCATTTAAAACAGATTGACACCTTAACCCGATATTCTTTTCTTACTATTGACATGGTCAATTTATTTACAGTCATTCCACATGACAAAGGTTTAGCTTACTTTAGAGAGTCTTTGCTTACTAGTGCCAAGATTGACAAAAGTAAAATAAGTTTACTGGTAGAACTCATGGAAATGGTTCTCAAGAACAACTACATAAGTTTTGAGAGTGAATTGTTTCACCAGATCGCTGGGGTAGCCATGGGCGCTAAATGTGCCCCTGTTTATGCAAATTTAGTTTTGTCACAATGGGAAAGTGTACATATCTTTCCTGCAGATTTTATGGAAACTATCTTGTTATGTAACTGCTTCCTTGATGATATTCTGATTCTATGGAAAGGAAGCGAACAGAATGCAAAAACTTTTGTAGAGTATTTGAACAACACAACTACCTTTCTTGAATTCACATACACCTGGCATTTGTCTGAAACTGACTTCCTTGATATTCACTTGATGAACACTGATATAGGTTTGCAGAGTAACATCCATAGGAAAAAAAAACTCATACAAATTTTTTACTTCATTTCAACAGCTGTTACCCGTATCATCAGAGAAAAAAAGAAGTTATGCACTCACCATAATGTTCCATCTGAGTAGCTATACTTCATTTTCTGCAACCTGTGGGTATTCGGATCCGAGCCAGCAACATTTTTCAAGCATCTGCTCCAAGCTCCTCACCTTACCCACAATCCCTCACATCTCCTACCTTCCCTCAGATCGAGTTTGCCACTATTCAAACTATTAGCAACTCAATAACAGCACTAACCTATAACAGGTTCGGAGGAAGGAGGGTGGGACGGTTGTAGAAAATGAAGCATAACTACTCAGATGGAACTTTATGCTGAGTACATAACGTCTTCATCTGAAGTAGTTAACTTCATTTATCTGCAACCTATGGGACAGAGCCCCCAGCTACCAAAACTCCTGGGAGGCCCTCATGGAAGGATATGCCTGAGCACCGCAGAGCCAAAGGATGCTCTCCCTCTAGAGATCAAATCCAACTTATAATGAGAAATAAATGTATGTGACTTTGCCCAGGTTGCTGCTGCACAGATATCATCCAGTGAAAACCTAGACCAAAAAGCAGCAGAAGTTGCCATAGATCTGGTAGAATTAGCTTTAACAGGACCAGGTGGGGACCGACCTTTACCCTTATAGATTTGCAGTATACATTGTGTAATCCATCTAGCTAAGGAGACCTTGGAAATGGCTTTGCCCAAAAAGGGTCTGAAAAAGGACACGAATAACTGGTCAGACTTACGAAATTGTTTAGTCCTATGTAAATAGAAACAAAGCTGTCTATGAACATCTAGCAAATGCAGCTTATATTTATCACTGTTCTGAAAGTTTGGAAAGAAAACAGGCAGATTAATCATCTGGTTAATATTTGATTCAGTAGCAACTTTCGGTAAGAAAGAAGGGTTCTTGCAATGCAAAAGCATGTCTTTATGAAAGATAAAGTAAGGGGGCACGGCAGACAAAGCTTGGATCTCAGAAACCCGTCGGGCCAAAGTAATGGCCACTAGAAAGCTGTCTTCCAGGACAAGAATTTCAAATCTAATGACGCTGCTGGTTCAAATGGGGGAGCCACCAATGCCTGCAGAACTAGGGTAAGGTCCCAAGGAGGGACGGAATCCTTAACCGGGGGACGTAAAAGAAAAAAGTACCTTTCAGAAAAGCTTTAAAGAATCTCAAA
Source organism: Protopterus annectens (assembly GCF_019279795.1). Taxonomy (NCBI): domain Eukaryota; kingdom Metazoa; phylum Chordata; order Ceratodontiformes; family Protopteridae; genus Protopterus; species Protopterus annectens. Next base: position 420,984,798 of record NC_056737.1, on the reverse strand, counting down.
GAGGCCAGAGCATTCATATTTTCGCCAACATGAAAATTAGATATGGCTGCCAGTTGTACTTTCACCATAGAGGAACTAGCCCCTTGTTGGAAAATATTGGACAAAAACTCCAACACCGCGGGAACCGGGGCCGTAAAGGGATCTAGGTTCCTCTGACAAGCCCAAATAGAGAAGCGTTTCCATTTGCTGCGATAAACCTTGCTAGCAGAAGCTGTGTGGGATGCCACCAAAATATTCTTTACTGAAGATGACAGACTGGGAGTCCTAGCAATCAAGGGAACTGGAGCAACCAAGCCGTCAGGCTTGAGGCTGCCCAGATCGGGCGGACTGATGCCCGCGGGAGACGAGAGATCCGGGCAGGGATCCAGAATCCGAGGAAGAGTTAGAACATGAGACCAGAGGAAGGGGAACCACACCTGATGAGGCCAGAAAGAGGCAATGAGGATCACTTTGCACCCAAGTCGGCAAGCTTTCTGAAGAAACTTCAGAATGAGAGGTAATGGGGGATAAGCATATAGTAACCCGGGAGGCCAAGCATGGATGAGCTCATCTCTGGGGGAGTCCCCTGGTGAGTGGGTCAGAGTGAAGAACTCACTGCACTTCGCACTGGAAGGAGATGCAAAGAGATCGCAGCAAGGCTGACCCCATGCAAGGAAGATCTCCTCTGCTATTGACTGTTTCAGAGACTCAGTCTGTCCGCTAAAATGTTTGAGCATCCCAGGATGTGCGTTGCAATCAGAAACTGACTGGTGGAGATCGCCCACTCCCACACTCTCATAGCCTCATGACAGAGAGGGTAAGATCCAATTCCTCCTTGGGGGAGAACAGCATGAAAGGCTTGCAACGCTATAAGCACTGCACTCATCTCCAGAACAGTGATATGCAATCTGGTCTCAGTCTGGGACCATGTGTCTTGGACCGTCCTTCCCAAATAGTGCCCCCCACCCAAGCTGGGAGGCACCCGTGGTCACTGTGGCTTGGGTGGTGGGTGTTATGAAGGGATGACCTGCCAGGAATTCCAGCAATTGGAGCCACCAGAGAAGAGAAATCTTGCAGGCTCTGCTGATTCGTACTGGATAGTCCATGGGGAGGTCTAACCAAGACCACTGAACTGCCATTGTCTACTGAAGCACCCGCATGTGAAGGCGCGCACAGGGAAGGATTGAGATTGCTGCAACCATGGAGCCTAGGGCTCAGAGAACATCATTTGCCGTTGGTGTACTGGGGCCGAGGATCACTGACACATGAGCCCATAGGTTCTGGACCCTGTCCCAAGTGAGAAAAACTTGCAATAGTGAGTGTCCAGCCGTGACCCTATAAATTCCAAGGTCTGTGTCAGGTTCAAGCGGGACTTGGAGATGTTGATGGTAATCCCTAGGTTGACTGCAAGCTGCAGGAAGGTGTCTCTGGCCATGCAAAGTAGACGCTTGGTGGCAGCAGTGAAGAGCCAATCATCTAGGTAAGGAAACACCTGAATTCCCTGAAATCTCAGGTGAGCCACTACGACTGCCATAACCTTGGTAAACACCCTGGGGGTTATGATGAGACCAAAGGGTAGGGCTCTGAACTGGAAATTATTGACTCCCAGCCGGAAGCGAAGGAATCTCCTGGAGCTTCTGCAAATTCTCATATGGTAGTAAGCAACCTGGAGGTCTCTCGAGCAAATCCAGTCGCATTCTCTGAGGTAAGGTAGAATGGACTGCAAGGTGACCATCCAGAATTACTGCTTGGCTACAGTCAGGTTCAGGGTTGACAGGTCCAATATGGGCCTGAGGTCCCCCATCTTTTTTTGGCACTAAAAAGAACCTGGAGTAAACACATAATCCAGATTGATCTGGGGGACCGGTTCGATGGCCCGACTGAAGCAGCTTTGAAATTTCTTGCACTGTTGCCTCCCTTTGAATGGATGGAACATCCGGGAGGTGCTTTGGTTGGTTGGGTGGGGCAACAAACGAGATGGAGTAGCCACTGGATATTATTTGGAGCACCCAATTGTCCATCGTAATGGACTTCCAAGCTGTTAGGTGCAATGACAATCTTCCCCCGACTGTCTCCAGAGTAGAACAGTCAGGCAACCCCTCAGGGTTGCTGTGCAGGTCTATCCAAGAAGGTTTCCCTAAACGCAAAGTTCCTCAGGCCCCCTCTGCCTCTGGGGCGGCATCGTCTTGTCCCCCCTCTGCCTCTAGGGGACGAGTTGTCCTGAAAGTCCAGAGAAAACTGAGATTTTTGGAACCACATCATCTTCTGCCCTCTCTGATTCCTCGAAAAGGATCTTTGAGGGCTAGAGAAGCAGACCCCGACGGCAGACAGAGTCTTCCATCCTTCTCTCTCTGGACCAGGGTGTCACAAACTGTCTTCCCGAACAGGGAGGAACCATCAAAGGGAGCATTTGTGAATGACGCCTTGAAGGGGTCTGCGAATTGACAAAGTCTGAGCCAAGCGTCTTGCCTCATAGCTACGCCAATCCCAGCCGACCTAGCCACTCCTTCCATGGCATAGGAAAGAAGATGCATGGACATGTTCGAAACAGATTTCATTTCAGAGTCGACATTTTCTCAGAGAACAGCCGCTTGTCCTCTGGCGAAAAAGACTATTGGGGCAACACAGCGAATTCCGTGACTAGGTCTCGCTAAAGTCGAATGTCGTGCACCAAATAATTCAGCAGTCATATAGAAAATGTCACTGAAGAAAAGGCTCTCTTCCCAAACCGATCCACCGTCCTAGACTCCTTGTCCGGAGTGTGGACCGATGAACTTTCCTGTGCCAGTTCTCTCTTAGTGGCAGCTGCAACCACCATAGCATCCACCAGGGATCCCTTGTACCAGGCCTGTCTGTGGGAGAAGAAAGGATCCTGTCTGGGCATTTGGGTATTGGCTCTATGGTGTCAGGCTCCTTCTATGCCTGCATGGTAATGAGAACCACTAAGGGATCTGCAGGAGGGGATACCGAGGATGTAGATGGCCCACACCAAATGCCTCCAAGAATACTGATTTGTCCGTAGAAGGTTTTGGGGCTGACCAACCTCCCCTCTGGTGGAGGATTTCCATGATGTCTCCAAAGGAGACATCCTCGGCAGGTGACCTGGGGGAACCCTCCCCTTCATCCAAATCAGTATCTTCTGTGAGGGACTCAGGGGAGTCCATGTTCCTCCTCTTACATGAGTACTTATGGGGACCCTCTTCAGTGGGACTATCTGAAGAGGGCTCATAAGTCACAGGGGGGTTCCATGACGGGATCTACCTGTGGGTCCTCTAGCACAGGCTGTCCCTGGTACAAGTTGATGGGAGTTGTGACCAAATCCACAGGAAGCCTCGGTGGAGTCCAAGGCGATAGGCTGGGGTCTCAATCCTTGGGAGAGAACTCTCTTCACCACGAAGGCTGAAGGAGAGTGCATCTCTCCTTAGCAACCACCAAGAAAGAAGCTCTACCCGGCACCGCTGTGAGGATCGGGCCAAGACCAAGGTAGCCAGGGTTCTAAAGGAATGGCTCCGATCCGACAAAGTCAGAACCGAAGACCTCTACATTCCCTCAGAAATTACTCCCCGTTCTCGGCCCCGAGAGTTGGTCAGATCCGAACAGATCTGATCCGAGGAACTCAAGGTAATCGCCAGCATCGAGGTTGGACAAACTGTCATCACCGAACCCCCAGCTCCGAAGATCTTCAGATCCATAAACCCCGAAACTGCAGGTCAGATTGGGGAAGGAGAGAATGGATGGAAGAAGGGCAGGGGCCTGGCAAAACTCCCATTTGGATTTGGGTCTGAATGAACCTCCGCATCATCCTGTCCATGTCAAGCTCCGACAGACTGAGTCGACCGCGAGGAGGCAACCGACTCGGATCTGGTTGGTCTGTGAGATAACCTAGAAGAAGGCCTCTGGTCCAAGGGTTCAGTCGGCTCTGGGGAGAACCTCGGGGAGTGGAGCCGAGGAGAGGTGGTCCTGTCAACTGTAGTACGCGGGCTGGGAAAGGGCTCCCAATCTGGAGACCGTTTGCGGTGCCTTTCCCCTCTCTTATCCTTGTCTCTCTTATCTTTGTCTTTGTCCTTTGATTTTGTCCCCATCTCAGAAGGCTTAGAGGGAGGTTGAGTCCCAGACTGAGGGGGGGTTAGTCGGCTACTGGAGCCGATGTCGAGGTTGCCGAGTCCAATGCAGAAACTGGTAGCAGGCCCTTAGCTACCAGCTTTGCCTTCCGTTCTTTCAATGCCCAAGGGTTGAACCCTGCACACACACTACAAGGCAAAGATAGGTGGGGAACACCCAGGCAAATAACACAGAGTGTGGCCATCTGCCGGTGAAAGCTTGTGGCCACACACTGTTGTTGTCTTTTGGCTTTTCCCGGTTAGGGGTCGCCACAGCGGAACTCCGGTCCGCTTATGATGAGCAGTAGATTTTCACGAATGCCGAGGTGCCAGCTCGACGTTCAACCTTCAATGAAGGCACACCCATTTACGCACGTCTTTCAAACGGGTTCATATGAATCCGTCGACAGCCGAAACATCGACGCTTACCTCATCGACACCAAAGCATCGACAGTTCAGAACATTGACAATCCAGGTAAGCGATTTTCCCCCTTACAGGACCCATGGTAGCACTTGTTTCGCTAGTGCGACGCTATGGACAACGCAAATTCTCAACAGTCGCTACCATGGGTCCTAAGTGCTACCATGGGTCCTGTAAGGGGGAAAATCGCTTACCTGGATTGTCGATGTTCTGAACGGTCGATGCTTTGGTGTCGATGAGGTAAGCATCGATGTTTCGGCTGTCGACGGATTCATATGAACCCCTTTCAAACTCCCACCCAACCGCGGGGAGGACATGCAGACTCCACACAGAAGGCACTCCCCACACTCCAGCCGAGAATCGAATGGGAGAACCTCTTGCTGTGAGGCAATAACGCTACCACACATTGTGCATTGTTTAAAAGTTGGTTTTGGCTGATCAGCCATCACCACACACCACTCAGCCAAAACTAAACCAACTAATACACACACACTAAGGACGGTTAGGCCTACACTATTTCACAAAAACTGACAAACGATGATGAGGAGGAAAGGGATGAAAAAATGACTACACTCACACCCTAAATATATATCAAAAAGTACCACTTACTACACCCAACTTGGAGCTATAGAGACCACGATGCGTACACATGAAGCGGCAAACAAGATCTGAGGGAAGGTAGGAGATGTGAGGGATTATGGATAAGGAGAGGAGCTTGGAGCAGATGCTTGAAAAATGTTGCAGGCTCGGATCCGATACGGATCCAAATACCAACAGTTTGCAGATAAATTAAGTTAACTACTTCAGATGCATTGTTAAAGGGCAGAATACAGAATAAAAAAAAAAAAGTTTTCCTAAAGGCACAGTTATATCGGGCATAGCAAGTATAAACTTTGCTAATACCACATCCACTCTGGCATACATATAACTCCTTTAACTTCTTTTAAATCAGGCATCAGCACTTTTGATGTTATGATAAGGCCCATGCATTTCACTTTTTGCATCTAATTTTACAATTGCTTTTACTTAACTTAAAATTATGCCATCTCACTGGATGTTATCAGTCTCATCATGCTATTCTTGTGCTCATGTCAGTACTAATAAGCAATTATGTTTAGATCACCTTCCAATCTAAAATTACCACTGCATTATATAAATGTTTTCAAGAGTTTATTAAAAAGTATATAGATATTCAACCTTTTTCTGGCAAAGTACAGAAATATGGACTTTGGAATACTTCTGGTGCTGATGAAGCAGAAAACAGAAGTCTTAGGAATCCAAACCTTCCTAGTGGTATATAAAATGTGCACAATTTGGAGCTTTCCTCATCCATCTTCTTCAGCCAAAATCTTATTTTTTTTTTGACATACTACATAAAAGGATTTGCCATTTAGCAATGATGAGATCACACCAAATTTAAGCTATTGGTAAAGCTCTCCTTTAATCACTTTATTCAGACTGCATATTTATAACAATGTAAAAACATGTCTTACTTTAGAACAGCGGCCATATTACACAGTAATTCTGTTAGCATTATTTTTTTGCTTTTTAGTGGTATCTAAACTTTCTATTTAAGTCAGGTCCTACTTAGCTGTACTCCTAAAAGTTACTGATATTCTCCCTGGAGCACATAACACTGGAACAGCACCAGGAGCTATCTGCACAGTATTTTCCTACTAAATTTCTTAAGACTGTAAACGAAGCAGCATAGTTATGCAGGGTATCAAGGCTATGACTCTGTACAGTGCTCAGTGTGTCTCATGTCACTCAGTGATTGATGGCCTTGCTCCTAAATGTGTACAGGAAAACATTCCTGTTTGCTTTCATACCATGACTCAGTTTCAACTGTCCCAGTCTGAATATATGACTAAACAGTGCGGCAAATTTAACTAGTAGAAGTTCTGTTGAAAAAAACAGGAAATACTGCACATCAACATGTATAACAAAAACTACAACAGCAGTATTTGGCGGGTAACTGACAAACTACATGACTCCTCTGAGCTTCTCAGAAAAGCCTGGAAACTCAAAAAATACTAGAAATATTCACTTCCTTAAGTGCAAGAATTTGAAATGGGTTACTGTAATTATTATTTGTATATTCACACATCATACGCTTTTGACCAAGTAGCTTTACTTGGTGCCCTGGATATGTTAATGTGCAGCCCGCACTTTTTTCTGTGCCTTTTTGTACCAAAGCTTTAGAAATACCTTCAAAATATAATATACATTTTGCAACTGTGTCTAGTTTGATATTCAACATTTTATTACTTTTCAGCACTTTATACTAACAGACCGACTTTTACTCTTCTCTCAACATTTCTAATGCATTTTCAGAATTCCTTATTATTAACTCATTTCACATAACAGAATTGACAAACAGCTTGTTTTTATATTTCTGCTCAACAGGAATCTTCTTTTTCAAACATGTACCTTTCCTCTTTTACACTTCTCTGAAAAGTTCTTTTAATCCAGCCCTTGCAAAGCTTATTAAATCCAGGGCAATGCCCTCTCTCATGCTTATGGACACACACGTTGCACAAAGACTGAATGCTTTCTGTGAACCTAATGGATCTCCTTCTCACCTCTACCACTGCTGCAATGCTTTCTCACTTTCCCTTTTTTTAAGTTCATTTATATTTTTTACTGCAAATTTCTTAGTTAATTCCCTTAACTGTGTAAATGAAAAAGAAGTTATGTCTTACTATAACATTCCATCTGTATTGTTGATCCTCGTTCAGTCATTATGCATGGGTATCGGTTCCGACCTCAGAACTGAGACGGCCATTTTCCAAGCTCGTGTCAGCTTCAAACTCTTGAGCTAAACTCTTACCCACAATCCCCCTCTCCCTGTTACCTCAGATTGAGTTTGCAAGTCAAAAAAGGCTACCTCTGGTCAAATAACCTGAAAGAACCGGATGGTGAGATTCACTAGGAACCACAGGAGGGGGAAGGAGGGAGGGTCGTAATGACTGAACGGGGATCAACAATACAGATGGAACGTTATGGTAAGACAACTTCTTTATCTGATATTGTTAATCCTCGTTCATTCCTTACACATGGGACAGAGTCCCCAGCTACCTCTATTCCTGGGAGGCTCTCATGGAAGGGCATTCCTGAGCACCATAGAACCGAAAGATGCTCTTCCTCTGGAGGCCAAGTCCAATTTGTAATGATTGATGAAGGTATGAGGCATTGCCTAAGTTGCAGCTGCACAGATGTCATGTAAGGAAGCTCTGGCATGGAAGGCAGCAGAAGTTGCCACCGACCTTGTTGAATGAGCTTTCATGGTAGTAGGCAACGAGATATTGCGTTGTGTATAAATGAAGGTCACACAGTCCTTCAACCATCTAGCTAATGTGACCTTAGCAACAGCAGATCCTAATCTAGGTCCAGAAAAGGCCAAAAATAACTGGTCAGATTTACGAAAGGGCCTAGTCCTGTTTAAGTAAAAATGAATTTGCCTGTGGATATTTAGGGTATGTAGGCAATACTCTCCTCTGTTTGAATGATTGGGAAAGAAAACTGGCAATTCAATGGCTTGATTAATGGACATTTCAGAGATCACTTTAGGCAGAAAAGATGGATTACTTCTCAGAGACACTATCTCTATGAAAAATCAAGTATGGACTCTTGATACATAGAGCTTGAAGCACAGAAATACGTCTGGCAGAAGTAATGGCGACCAAAAACAAGGTTTTCCATGACAAATACTTGAGGTTGTAAGAAGAGCCAGGTTCGAAAGGTGGCATTGTCAGAGCTTGTACAACTAATGATAAATCCCATGGTTGAATAGGTTCTCTAAAAGGTGGCTTCAGATGATTCACACCTTTTATGAAGGTCTTGCACAATTTGTGGGACATAAGAGAGGAATCTTGGACACCCTCATGAAAATTAGAAATTGCAGTCAAATGAACTCTAATGGTAGAGGCCTATAGACCCGATTGAAAAAGGTTAGCCAGATAGTCTACTATTATCGACACTGGTGCTGAGAAGGGATCTACTTGTTTATCTTTCAGCCAACAGGTAAATCTTTTCCACTTGCTCAGATAAGTAATTCTGGTGGAAGACTTATGAGATGCAATGAGAATATCACGTACTGGTAAAGAAAGATCAGATCATTCTGCCTGGCAATGAAAGGAATTGGAGTAGCCAAGCCGTGAGCTTCAGGCTGTTCAAGTTGGGATGAATCAGGTTCTGTGGATGTGAGATCAACTCTGGGGTTGGATGGAGAATCCATGGCCGATCTAGTAAGTGAGGCCAAAGGAAGGGGAACCAAATCTGTCAAGGTTAATATGGTGCTATGAGGATCATCTTGCTCTTCAAGCGACGGGCTTTCTTCAGAAACTGGGAAATGAGTGGAAAGGGTGGAAATGCATAAAGAAGACCAGAGGACCAATTGTGGACTAGAGCATGCCTGGGTGACTGTCCCGGAGGGGGAATCAGGGCGAAGTAGTTGCTGCATTTGTAGTTGGTCGGGGATGCAAAGAGGTCATGACAAGGATGGCCCCAGCGGTGGAAGATCTCCACCACTATCAAGGGATTCAGGGACCACTCATAAGGTTGAAGAATGCACCTGCTGAGTCTGTCTATCATCACGTTGGAACTCCTGGGAATGTGCGTTTCTAGAAGAAAACGGTTGGTAGCCATCGCCCATTGCCATATCCTCATGGCCTCTCGACAAAGGGGGTAAGATTTGGTTCCACCTTGCTTGTTGATGTACTAGACCACCGCTATGTTGTCTGACTGAATCGCAATTGTCCAAGATGGCAGCAGGGGATGGAATGCTTGCAACGCCAGAAGCACCGCCCTCAGCTCTAGAACGTTTATATGCAGATGGGCCTCCAGTTTGGACCAAGTGCCTTGGACTGTCTGTCCCTGACATAACCCCCCCCCCCCACCCCATCAGGGAGGCGTCCGTGGTCACTGTGGCCTTGGGTTGCTGGGGGGAGAAGGGGCAAGATCATTGTGAGAGATTGTGTATCATCCACCAACTTAAATCCTGTTTGCACCTGTGGGTTACTCGAATCATGGCTGAAAAGGATACCATTGGGTAAGCAGTAGCCATTGTAGAAGCCTCATGTGAAACCTGGCCAGGGGAACAATGGTGATGGAGGCTGCCATGGAACCCAACAGCTGTAGATCCGAGTGAGCCGTGGATTTCTCCCTTGAAAGGATTAAAATCAAGTTGTTGCTTTATCCTTAGAATTCTGTGCTCTGGAACAGCAGTTCTGCAGTTCTTTGTGTCCAAGATAACCCCTATGAATTCTGTCAACTGAGATGGGGTGAGATTGGATTTTTGCCAGTTTATGGTTATGCCTAGCCTTTGAGCAGCGAGGAGAGAGTATGCCAGGGCTTTTTCCAGTAGATGTCTGGTGGGGGCGGAAATGAACCAGTCGTCTAGGTATGGAAACACCTGGAATCCTTGAAGTTGCAAGTGAACTGTGACAACTGCCATGCACTTTGTGAAAACTCTGGGGGCTGTAGACAGTCCAAAGGGCAGTACTCTGAACTGGTAGTGACTGGCTCCTGCACGGAAGCGCAGAAATCTTCTTGATGGCCTGTCCACTTTTATGTGGTAGTACGCATCTTGAAGATCTATCGAGCACATCCAATCATCTTTTTCCAAAAAAGGATAGACTGTACTGTGACCATCCGTAATTTTTGCACTCTCACAAACTTGTTCAATACACTGAGATTCAAAATTGGTCTCCAGTCCCCGGTTTTCTTTGGCACCAAAAATAGTCGAGTAGAATCCAGATCCCATCTGGTCTGGTGGGACTATTTGGATGATTCTCTTTCTTACCAGCTTTTCTATCTCTAGTGCTGCTTCTTCCCTTTGACTGGGTGGAACGTCTGGAAGTTTTTTTGAAGGGGCAGGGCAAAGACTGAAGAGAATATGATAACCTCTGGTTATAATTCTTCCTACCCAAAAATCGGTGGTGATGGTTAGCCAGGCAGAAGCGTACAAGGAGAAACATCCCCCAACCACCTCCAGAGGAAAGGAGTTGGGCCGCTCTTCAGGAGCGCTGGTAGGATTGACCAGGGAAAGAATCCCTGGAACCCTGGTTACGCGGACCCCCTCTGCCCCGAAAGGAGCATCTTCCCTGTGAGTTTGTCACTGAAAGGACCCTGAGATTTCTTGAACCATATCTTCCCACTCTAGCTGAGAATCGAACCGGACAGCGTCTTACTGTGAGGCGACAATGCTACCGCAGCACCACCGTGGTAGCGTTGTCACCTCACAGTAAGACACTGTCCGGTTCGATTCTCAGAGCGTCTTCTGCATGGAGACATGCGTGAATGGGCGTACCTTCGTTGAAGGCTGTGCGTCAGGGCTGGTAACTCGGCAAGTAAAAAATCAACTACCAATCATTAGTGGACCGAAGTTCCACTGTGGTGACCCCTAACCGGGAAAAGCCAAAAGACACAAACAAACCAACGATGATAAAGAGAGAATACCTCACGGTAAAAGGGTAAAGAAAAGAGCAGAAAAACCTGAAGAAAATATGTACGCTAGATACGATAGTGTAAGAGACAATGAAATATAACATTTCTGACAGAAAAGTAATCTGAAAGACTGTTAAACAACAAATAACTGTACTTAGCTCAAGAGAAGTAGCTTGACACAACCGAATGGCAACGCGGCAAATGAAATCTGAGGTGAGAGGGGGATTGTGGGTAAGAGTTTAGCTTGAGAGTTTGAAGCTGATGCAAGCTTGGAAAATGTCCGGCTCGGTTCCGAGGTCGGAACCGATACCCATGCGTAAGAAATGGGCGAGGATTAACAATATCAGATCTCTTATTCATTGTCTATGCATACAGAGTTTCTGATATTGCTGTGTCTAGGTCTGCTTTTCTTAAAAAGCCTGTCTCTTGCTAAGACTGTCTTACACCACAGAGTATTCTATTTCTTATTAATACAATTAAACAAATCCACAGTCTGACTTTATTCCTCGACCCACCAGCATAAGCAGCCATATCCTCCTCAAGACCCTGTGCTTCTGTAAAGAAGAAAAAATGTGGAATTACCACTCTAATTCTTTTCAAGCTTAAATTAATTCCTTAACTTCTCACTAATCACTATTTTTTTCATTCAACTCTTGTATAAGGTAAAACTATTAAATAGTTTTCTTCCTCAGAGATTTGCAGAATATAACGTGCTTTTTCAGTCACAGTAAGGAACACAATGAATTTCTGTATCTAAATCTTCCACTTTTCTTTTAAGCTTCCCTATAGCAAAAGGATTCTAAGCTGCTGCAGGTGGAGCAGTATACTTCTGTAGGTTGAAAACAATCTATACACTTTTAACAAACTCTTGAAAACAAATTCATAAACTGAAGCTATTTCTGAAGACAGGAGTTTTCAGATGAACAGGAGAGTTGGTACATTCAGATGTGGAAGTTGCAAGGCATGCTTTCATATAAACATCTTGAATACTTTTACACATCCCGACTAAGAAGAACTACAAGTTTGAAGAATTTGCAAACTGTTGGAGTAAGAACATAATCTATGTGGCAACCTGCAGTCATTGCAAGGCATACTACATAGGGAAAACTAATTAAATGCTCAAGGAACGTATTCTAAAGCACTTATCTGACATAAGAAAAAAAGTTACCAGCAATGCACTTTATATGCATATTAGTATAAATGACAGCCATTCTTTCAGGTTCATGGCACTAACTAGGCTTCATGAAACACCAAGAAGTGTGGATTTAGTAAACCGAACAGAAATTGAAGAGATGAAGTGGATAATGAATTTGCAATCAGATCAGTCACCAGGTCTGAATGCATTTGTCCCGTTAAAACCTGCACTAAAAGGGAAAGCTCTTCAGCACTCAAAATGACATAATTAAAAGGGTGTGTATGCTGCTATGGTTACTAAATGCATCTAAGTAAGTGAACACTAGGAAATGAAAGTATTTAAGAGGAAGTTTCACTGGCAAACATTTAGGATTTATAAAAGATATTATACCGAAAGTGCTTATCTGGTTTAGGAGCCAGTGTGTTTATTTTATTTTATCCTATCATCGTATATTTTTATTAAAGTTTTCAAGTTTCAAGTGTTTTTAAGTGGAACTGGTGGCAGAACCATTTGTTTTTGGAGTTTTATATTTTGATGTGCTCTGCCTTTGGTGACACTACTTACTTTTTTTTTGCCAGATTTAAACAATAGTCTGTCTACAGAGAGTGTTTTAAGGCTTCATTCCTATAGTATATAAATTAGTTCAACATAGTTTTTAAGAGTGTGAATATTTATTTAAGAAATTTTAACAGAGTCGCAATTGGTTGATTTCTTTTTTACCTCTCCTTTCAGAATATCATGTGATCAAATAGGAGGGTATTTTAAACATAGTCTGGGTTTACTTTGTGTATTTTGATGATGTTCTTGCTATAAACTGATGAAAGCACTAAACATCTGTTTAATAAATTATTGTACATTATGTCCATGTGTTTGTTTTTTTCGTTAAAGGTTCAGTGTACTCAACATTATGGAATAATATTCCTTGAGGTTAAGGATCACCATTAATGCACCTCCCCCCCACAATGGATGCTGCCTCCAGAAAGGCAGCAAAACCTCTGAAATAAAACTTGCCCCAGCTCAGTGTAATGCTGATATCTTTCATGAGGGGAGGGCATAAAAAAGCATCCTTCCCAATACATCCCTTTATACCAAGACAAAAGGTGCTCAAAGAGGAGGGTGCCAGCCTACCATCAATGCTGTCACAACTCACAAAGCTTGAGCTGAGCACATCTCTGCAGAATGCCCAGGTGAGGCATATCTCCTGGGATGAGCTTCACAAGGCTATCCAGTCAGCCAAAAAATACTGGGTCCCATTCAAAGGGGGCAGCAGTCTACCACCAATATTATCCCAGCCTACAAAGACTAAACTGAATACATCTGGGCAGAAAGCCCAGGTGAGACAAGTCTCCTAGCAGCACAAGGTCAGTCTTCCAGCCAGAAAAGACTGGACCTCACTCCAAGGGATCATAAAGGCCCCTATCACTGAAGGTTGTGTCTCATTTTACTGATATTGCAGACCCAAGGAGGTTCTAATAAGCATGCACTCAATCTCAGAAGTCCAAGGCTAAGAAAGTGCAACTATGACTCACCTCTAAGAAGAGGGCAATAAAGTAATACATTCTCCTGTACCTTCTGATAATGTCAAGCACACAAAACACTCATGAGTGCTGGTGTCACCAAGCCAGTTCCCCTCCTCATCTGGGGGCTACTCACCAGGACAGAGGAAGAAACAAGCTCTTAAGTGCCCCAACAGTCTCCATCACTTCCAGTGGAAGATAAAGACCCCAAATGCCCATGCCAACCAAGGAGAGGATAGGGAATTTATCCTTCCAAGTGTACAAATCTGAGCTTAATCCTCTACTTTCCCAAAGGATCCAGAGGTGTAATGACATGCTACAGTAACTGAGAGCTGATAGCAGGAGCTTACCCCTGCTCAGTTTCAAGAGTTAGCTACCCTGGAGCCCTACAGAGCTGCCTCTTCCCTACTTCATAAGTGTTAACTAGACTAGAAGGCTACAAGAGAACAGAAAAACCAGGGGCAGAGACCAGTGAAGACTAATTGGCTCTCTGCCCAGGGCAGATGTGGGACCTACTCTTTCTTTTACCTAAGTGAAAAATTAAGTCAGCATGGAAGTGAATTTCACCCTAATGAATTGCTGCAAAGCAGTCAAGAAGGCATAAGGGCCATGAGGCATGAACTAAATATTCCCTTGACTGAACAAGATACTCTTATCAAAGTGGAAACCCCTAATAAAAGCTGCCAAAGTCACTCTTCTGGGAGGATAAAAACATGTTAACTAACTGATACAGGCACACAAAAGCTTTCCCTCTAGTCATCAGAACAGTAAAACAAAAGCACCGGAACCAGTCAAGCCTTGTGATTAAATAACCCAGTGGATTTTTTGAAAAGGTCACCACAGCAATAGATGAAGGCAAAATGGTATACACCATATAACTTGACATGGCCAAAGCTTTTGACATAATTCCTCACTCAGCCATTGTAAAAAACAAACTAGGAATAAACCCCTATGTCACCCACTGGATTGCCAACTGGCTCACAAATAGGCTGCATACAATCAAAATAGGGGAAGTTACTTCCACAAAGAGACCAGTCACCCATGGAGTCCCCACAGTTCTGTGCTGTGCTGGGACCTCTCTAGTTTGGCACCTACTTTTCTGAAGTAAATGCCAAGATGGTGTGGGTGGTTGGTGTAATGGTTAAGGTGTTTACCTTACAAGGTGCAGGGTTTGATTCTCACATGGGGTAATTGGCTAGGCTTAAAATGGCTCACAAGGGCAGTTAGCCTAGTACTAATATTTGAAAGTACAGTTGTGTACATGTACCATAAATGTAGATGTTCGAGTGTATTCACTGTTGCAGTCAACTCATTTGGGTTATTCCTGCCAGGGTACCCCTCGGCCAGCCCAAATACCAGAGGCTTAGTATTTCTGCGTCAGTTGCTGTCTCTTCAGGACTAACGTCAGGTCATCAGTAGTATAAAGTAAGGCAGCCGACACCATTACATCAGTTTTTCTTGCCCTAACCTGTCAGGAGCCCCCAAGTAGGAAACAGGTTCTGGTGGAAGAACCCCACCAATAGAAAGTAAATACCAATATGTTCCTTGTAAGGAAAGAGAAGAAAGGGGGATGGCGGGAGGGAAACCAGGGCTGCAACAGTGAATACACTCGAACATCTACATTTATGGTAAGTGTACACAACTGTACGAGCCTATATTAGATGAATGAAAGTTCATCTTAGTGAACGCTCAGATGAGCGAATATTGCGGAACTCGAAACCGCAATTGTGAGATCGCAGGACAGTGAGGATGGGAATATTTGCCTTTTCCTCACTGTAGTGTGATCTCAGAGTTGGAATATATATTTAGGGGGGGTGGGGGGCACAGCCCCCCACAATTGCAGTGTTGAGTATCTGGATATTCGCCCATGTGAGCTTTCGTTAAGATGAACTTTCGTTCATCTAATATAGGCTCCAACTGTACTATGTTCTTCGTGTTTCACTGTTGCAGTCATCACATTTGGGTTGATTCCCAAAGCTGAGGAAATGGGTGGAGGCAGTCATAGAAACTGGGGGCTGGCTAGGATGCCCTGCAAGACTGCAGAGGCAAACCCTGCCCTGGATTTGGAAAAGAGAGGCAGGTGGTAATGTTTGGTAAAAGTGTGAACAGTTTACCAAATGTTTCCATGTTGTTTGTAACAGAAATGTATGCAGTGTGCTATCCATTTGGAAATGGTTTTCCTTCTGCCCCTGTAGCAAAGCTAACCAGCAATTGATCAGACTTTCTGAAGGATTTAGTCCTGTCTAGATAGAATTTGAGCTGTCTGTGCACATCTAGAGAGTGCAGGATCCTTTTCTCCCTTGTTCAGGGAATTAGAAAAAAAGGTGGGAAAATAAATGGATTGGTTGAGAGCCACACCGGACACCACCTTGGGCATGAAAGATGGGTTAGTTCTGAGGGATAACCTGTCTGCATGGAAGATGATGAAGGATTCCACAGCCATGAGTGCTTGCAGCTCAGAGACTTCTGGCTGAAGTGATGGCCAGAAGGAATGCTGTCTTCCAGGAGAGAAATATTAGCTCTGCAGAAGAAGCTGGTTTGAAAGGGGTCAGGGTGAGCTTTTCCAACACAAAGTTAAGGTCCCAAGCTGGGGTTGGTGCTCTCCTGGGTGGCCTCAAGTTGCCAGCCCCTCTTAGGAACTGTTTGATCAAAGGGTGTGAGAAAAGGGGCTGCTCAGCGGGGAAATGAGCAGAGATAGCAGAGGCATGAATTTTTATAGAGGAGAAAGAGAGGCCACTGTGTAGTAGGGTCAGCTAAGTAATCCAGGATAAGAGGGAGGGAGGGCTCTGCTGTATTGGCTCCCTTAGCCTGGATCCAGGTGCAGAACCTTTTCCATTTGTAGGCATAAGACTTTCTAGTGATAGGGCATCTGGCCTCATGTATAACATCTAGAACTTGTTTAATGAGGTTGGCATATTGATCTGGGGTTAGGGAATAAGCCAGGCTGCCAAATTGTGTGCCTGCAATTGGGGATGCATGAATTCCCCTTCCCTCCGAGTCAAGAGGTTTGGAATCTGAGGAAGGTGCCATGGTGGCAGTGGGGACAGGCTGTGCAGCAAGGGATACCAGTGCTGGCAAAGCCAGTCTGGAGCTATAAGAATTGTCCTTGTTTTTTCCGCCTTTATTTTGAGCAGTACCCTGGGGATGAGAGCTAGTGGAGGAAAGGCACAGACTGATATTTTGTCCCAGGGGAAGGACAGTGCATCCACTTTCCAAGCCATGCAATGATGCTCCCTGGTGCAGAATTTGCTGAGCTGATGGTTGGTGTGGGAGGCAAAGAGGTCGACCTTTGGGGTGCCCCATTTCTGAATTATTAGGCTGAAGGTTCTTCTGTTGAGCTGCCACTTGTGTGGGTCCAGAAGATTTCTGCTTAATTGGTCTGCCAGAGAGTTGAGGGAACCTGGTAGGAATTGTGCTAACAGGTGCAACTGCATGGCAGATGCTGTGTGCCAAAGGGTCATGGCCACCCTGCATACAGGGTAGGTGTGAGTCCCTCCCTGTTTGTTGATATAGCACATCACAGTGGTGTTGTCAGTTCTGATCAGGAGAGCCCCTGGGGAGAGAAGGGGTTTGAAAGCTATCACGGCATGCTGGACAGCCAGCATCTCTTTTTGGTTGATGTGCAGAGGGATTTGCTGCGGGCTCCATTGGCCCTGTATGCACCTGCCGTCCAGGTGTGCAGCCCAAGCATAGTCTGATGCATCTGTGGTGAGGAAAGGCAGTCCCTTGTTGGGGGAGCATGCTGTTGCCCACCAAGGAGTGTTGACACCAAAGGCTTTTTAGGTACCATTAAAGTTTCCTTGTATGCAGTCTGGCATATGAATGAGTAGTATGCAAGATGCCATGATCCCCAGAGCTTGCAGGATCTTCCTTGCAGATAACTGGGGTCTGGTGGCTAGTTGAGAGACATAGGCTGTCAGGAAAATTTGTTTTTCTGGTGTAAGGAATGCCATTCCGGGATGCTGTATCCAGGCTTCCTCCCAGGAAGATAAGCCTTTAGGTGGGCACCTGTTTGGATTTCTTTTCATTGATTGTGTACCCTAGGGAGGTTAGTAGGGTCTTTACAAAGGCCAGGTGCTTGAGCAGCTTTCCCTGGCTGTCTGCCTGAATAAGGCAGTCGTCTAAGTATGGGTATATCTGGATATTCCTTTGTCTGCTAAAGGCAATGGGCAGAGCCAGACATTTTGTGAAAACTCTGGGAGCAGTAGATAAGCCAAAGGGAAGTGCAGAAAACTGAAAGTGTTGAGATCTTGCCCTGAAACGGAGATATTTCCTGCATGACTCCCTGATAGGAATGTGGAGATAGGCCTCTTTTAGATCTAGGGTGGCTAGCCAAGCGTCCTTGGAGAGCATGGGTGGCAGCTGCTGGAGGGTGAGCATTTTGAATTTTGGAATCACCAGGAAAGTGTTTAGAATGGATAGATCGAGGATGGGGTGCCAGGTGCCCTCTTTTACGGGCACCAGAAAAAGTCTGGAGTAGAAACCTTGGCCGATCTGTTCTGCAGGAACGTGCTTTTACTGCCCTCATAGAAAGCAGGGAAAGGATTTGCTTTTGAGCCTCTGCCCACTGGTTTGGAGGTAGATTTGGGAACTCTTTTGGGGTTGGAAGGTTGTGGAAGGAAAATTTGTATCCCCGAGACACTGTTTTGAGAACCCAGTGGTTGTTGGTAATGGTGGCCCAGGTGCTTGCGTGAAAGAGAGATTTCCTCCTAGGGGTAAGTGCAGGTGGGCAGAGGGAGGGGGTGGGAGATGTGAGTCATTGTGGGTTCTTACCATAAGGGGCTGGCTTAGAACTCCCTAGTTTTGAAGTGGAGGTAGTCCACTGCTTAGATTTTTGCATTCCCTGTGGCTGCTGTCTGGGGGGGGGGGGGGGGCTCTGATTCCCCGGGGCCTGGGCTGGACTGGCTTAGTGAGAACAGGAAAGGAGCACTGCTTGGTGGGACAACACCTGCTGAACCTGGATGGTTGGACCTGTAAGAAATACTTAACTGTCTGCATAGATTTTGCTTTTTCTTCCATCTTTTTTAAGACCTCTTTTGCCTTAGTGCCAAATAAGTTGCCCTTGTCCAAGGGGGCATCCAACAATTTAGATTTGACATGGTCTGGCAGGGGCTATTCCTTATGCCATGCATGCCTTCTAATGACAGATCCAGTGACTGCTGCCCTGCAAGAAGCTTCTAAGACATCAAAACCACAGTGCAAGGTGTGTTTAGTTACTTGACTTGCAGAATGCATTATCACTTGGAATCCTTTAGATTCTGCACAAGCAGGAAAAGAAGACATTTTTTATTTGTGGAGTTCCATGGTATGTTGCTGAAATTTTAGCATATGGAACTGACAATTTGGTACCCTGATAGCAAGAGTAGCTAATGTGTATACTTTTTTACCCCATCTGTCTAATGCTTGGGAATCCCTATCTGAGGAGGTGGGATTCTTAGCAGAGGTTGCTTTAATCGCTTTAGGCCCTTGAGAAATTACCTCAGGGTTAGCAGTAAGATTTTTAAAAAGAAATTTGAGAGAGTCAGGGACTCTATAGTACCCGTCTGGTTTTCTGGATGCAGGAGGGAGGGTGTCAGGAGTCAATCTAGATTCCAGGAAAACATCCTCAACAACATCCGGGACTGGGGAGATGGCCAAGGGTCTGTGGAGCTAAGATCTAAGAATTCCCTAAGTCTCTTTTTAGACTGAGGGTAGTCTTGACTCTCCCATTGGAAATGCTCCCTTAAGGTATGAACGGTTTTCAAGAAAAAATCCTCTGGGAGAGAGGCTGAAGGGATGGAATCCTCTGCATCAAAATCCTCATAAGTAGAGAGGGGTTGCATGTCTTTATATTCAGATGCATCAGGGTCATCTGACTCTAGTTCAGACAAAACTACATGGGACAGATCTCTTTTCCTTTTGGAGGGGGTAGCTTGGCTTCCCCTGATCAGCATGATAAGGCCTTCCACCATGTTAAGCATTTGAGACTGAGGCAAGGAAGCAGGTGCCTGAGATTGAGGCGTCAGTGTTTTGGGTGTGGTTTGTACCCTGGGCCTAAGAAACTCTGCCGTTTTCAAAAGAACGGTAGTCACGAAAGAAGATGTCGGTTTGTGTTGAGAATTGGTAGTGTGAAAGACTTCCTCGGAAGCCGGTGCCTGCTCAGTGGCTCCGGACCCACGCAAGAGGGAGACAACCGTAGGATCCTTAGTTGAAGAAGAGTTTTGCGGCATACCGGACTCTGAAAAGGTCTCAGTAGCAGCCTGTGAATCCACAGAAGCGGGCATCAGGGGCTGCGAAACAGCCTCACTGAGGAACTGAGAACTGATGACTAGCTTAACAGAAGAGTTGTCGCTAAGTTTGGACCTGTGCAGTCTGTCTCTGTCTTTATCTTTACATTTATTATGAAGATCTGCTGTCGGATGGCTTACTGAAGCCATATCGGAATTCGAGGACTGTAAGCAAAAATATATAGCTATAATAAGGGCCCGATGACGGATAGTTCTGGCATTGAACAAAGCACAGAAGAGACAACAGAGGACGTCGTGGTATGAACCTAAACAAGTGACGCAGTAAGAATAAAATTCTCGGTGTGGTATTTGCTTTCCACAGGCGAGACAAGTATTAACTTTTTCTGACATCGGTTAGTGCAAGAAAAAAGGATCCCTAACGGGGTACTTAGCTTTAGAAGACTTCAACTTCAATTCAGTAGATGAAACTCAGGTAGCGGCTGACTGGGACTCGTGCGAACTGCTTCTATTTTGGGCTCCACGGCAAGAAAGACTGATCGGCTGCCTTACTTATACTACTGATGACCTGATGTCAGTCTTGAAGAGACAGCAACCAATGCAGGAATACTAAGCCTCTGGTATTCGCGCCGGCCGTGGGCTACCCTGGCAGGGATAACCCAAATGTGATGACTGCAACAGTGAAACACGAAGAACATCTGGAATTTCTATGAACTATGATCAACAGGGTTCTGGCTGACAAATCTGTATATGACTGTAAGCTAGGAGCAGTCACTGAATCCCCAAATGACATGGCCAACCTGCAGGAAGGGTTGTCTCAAACAAATAACTGGTGCCAAAATTGTGGCCTCATACTAAATGCCAAAAATGCATTATTGTAACCTTTGGGGGTCATCTACCCCAGGGAACTGCTACACTGACAATACACACTTCATAGTTGACCCAGTTGTTCAGGATTTGGGAACTTAATCAGGACAGTCACTTTTAACCAATGTGTCTACTGTTATAAGAAAGTCCTTCAATACTGCACAGTTTACAAACAAAGGGATTGTATCTAGATCTAGGGCTGTCACTGTCCAACTTTACTCTTCCCTCAGTAAAGGGCTCACTAGGCCAATCATTGAATATAATGTCCCCTCTTTGGCATGTATCTGTCCAGAAATATGCACCTGGAACGCCCCATAGAGATATCTTACTGAAAGGATACAAGGCCTAAACAACATGTCCTACATGGACCAACTCAAAGCCCTGTCACTATACTCAGAATTCCAGACTGCTAAGAGGTGACCTGTGTCTGGCATACAAAGCATCCTCTGACCCATTACTGATGGATTTACTACACATCAGCAAGTCAAATGGCATCAAAAATACTTGGCCTCGGGATCTAAAACTCTTCTGCAACATCAACGGAACAGTTTGGAGGGACAGGTGTATCTTACAGGGGATACTGTTGCTGTGGAACAGACTCTCTATCCACATAAAACAAAGATTATTCATGTCCATATTCAAGTACAACTTAGATCTATGGAAGGGAAACAGAATATTTACCCCAGGACTGCTCCCTGTACTACTAATGGACAGAGGCAGCTCCTAAATGCTTTATCCCATGCATTGATCCCTCAAATTATCTATGATATCCCAGTTATTCTTATTGAAGTAATATAGAATTAACATCCATGGGATGGGTAAGGCTAATCTATAGCCAAAATAGACAGGTTATTTTGAGCACAAAAAGGGGAATTGGCTAGGCTTAAAATGGCCTGTAAGGGCAGCTAGCCTAGTACTTACCAATGAACCTATAAAAGCTTGCCCTCTCTGTCCTAGTAAATATATCCACTGCAAATAGCGTGCATTAAAAAAGGTGGTGTTGAAAGAAAATGACCAATTTTGAGGATGAAGGCAAAATCTTCCCCAACCGCAGATTTAATAGGAATAGAGGTGGGTCCCCGACTTTCAGAGCGCTGCCTTCCCCTTGAGGAGGACGGTATAAAAATACCTCCTAATACATCTAAAATACACCTCCTTTTCCAACCTCAGATTTAAGGAAGGACATGCAGCAAGGACCCCAAAGCCTTGCATCTTCAACAGGTGAGATCTAAGAATAAGATTTATAAACTCTGACATAGCTGAGCAACATGCATTCTTGCCAGCTTTGTCTCCCTCCTGGGCTACTCTAACAAGTCATCTGTGCAGGAAGTATGTAAGTATGTAAGTCTCAGTGAATCATTAAGCCACTTCCCTAAAGACACAGAGATGTTAGCCTTGGTATGTGAGAAAGTATCATTCCAGTCTGCCAGAAGGCAATAATGGACATCCACCTTCCTGAAGGCAGTAACAAAGTATTCTTCTAGGCTTGTGTGATAACAACAAAAAATATCTCCATGGGAGGGATGACCACAACACCCAAAGTGGGTGCCCCCATACTCACACTAGGCCCAGGTGGAAGCAAAATACTAAACCCCATAGCCTCCCTAAAAGGACACAGCACTCCATGAGAAGTTAGAAGAGTTCTAAGAATCCAAAGCTTTGTCTCAGAAATGAAGCCCCCATGTCTGACTCCCTTAACTAATTAACTGGGAGGAAGCCCTGAGAACTTCCCAATGCTGGGATATGTATCACAGTGTTCAGAGGTTTAATATGCATATGCAGTAAACTAGGCCAGCAAAGGCAATATGTCAGTGTGTCATGGATAATGTTTAATGGTGACGAGTCTATGCCAGGCTATGCACTGACATCAAACTGAAATCTATACAAATGAAAAGTACAGTTGTGTAAAATCTTACCATAGCAGTAGATCCCCTTCTCTTCACTGTCGCAGTATTCTTTATTATAGCGATCTCCCTCCAAGGCAGCCAATGTTCAGCCGGTATACCAAATCCTTACGATCCTGTATGTGCTGTACATCACACATATGCTCCACGCACAGAACGTAGTGTATAAAAGTGACCTGCAGATGCAGCTACCCAGAACTGAACTGCCCAATAGAGAACAGTCTCCACAGGACAAAGGAGTCCATGCGCATCCAGAAGGAGAAAATGCAGAAGAAAAACAGGAGACCCTCAGCCAGAAGGAAATCCAAAACAAAAACATAATAAATCAGAGGGGGTTGGAGGGAAGAAGTGAATACTTCAATAGAAGAGAAGGACATCTACTGTTATGGTAAGATTTTACACAACTGTACTGTGTCCTTTATTATTACTGTTGCACTATTCTTTACTATAGGGAGAGTAAAAAAAGCTCAAGAAACAGAATAGTGTGGAAGGCTGAGAACAGCCCGTAACAAACCCATACAACATGGTTCTAGCAAAACCTGTTCTGCCTCTAGAAACAATATCTAACTTACAATGCTTAGTAAAGGTATGCAGTGAAGACCAAGTAGCAGCTTCAGTGATAGAACTGGTGTCCAACCCCTTGAAGAAAGCACCAGAAGAGGCAACAACACTAGTGGAATGAGGTCTAACAGAAGTAGACAAAGAGTTGCCATGAAAAGAATAAGAAAAAAAATGACCTTAGATATCCAGGAGGAGATGGTTTGCTTAGAAACAGCCAAATCCAATGTCTTGGGATGAAAGAAAAGAAAAAGTTGGTCAGACTTACAAATGGCCTTAGTTTTATCCAAAGAAAAGAGCTGCCCAAAAGGGCTCAAAACCCTATCGTCCACACTGTCAGCCAAAGAGTGGACAAGTAAGGATGGATGACAGGCCCCTTTGTCCTATGTGAGAAGATCCAACTGGTGAGGTAACTTGTGGTGACTGCCCCTGTCCAGAAGCATCAAGAGGGGGAGTCAGTGCTGTCCTGGCCAAAAGGGAATCTCTAGCACAAAATATTTGGGAAGTCCAGGTAAATCTTCTGCAGGACTCTTGGAAGAGGAGGAGGAGTAAAGCATAAAGAAACATCTCCTTCCAAGGAGAATAAATGGTGTCCATCTTCCACGCGAGATCGCATGGCAAAGAAAGGGCATCGATTTCCCATCCCAGTTTGCATGGCACACTGGAATAGAAGAGAGGGAGCTGTCTGTTCAGAGGGGAGGCAAAAATATATACCTAAGCAATAATCCAGGAATGGACAATGCCCAGAAACACATCTCTTTGAACCATCCATACATGAGCCTGTGGTTTGGACCTGCTCAGAGAGACCGCCATTAGACTGTGTTCTGAAGGAATGTATACTGCCTGAAGAGTTACCTGATAACTGAGAGCCATCTCCCAAGACTGAATAGCCGTCCTGCAGAGGAGGTAAGATTTTGTGCTTCCCTGCCTGCTGACATACCACATCACTGTAGTGCTGTCTGTGTACACCTTTAAGGGGAGAGAACATGTGGTGAAAAGCCTGAAGGGCCAGAATCAGAGCTCTTATCTCTTTGATGTTGACATGCTCTGACTTCTGTTTGGCGGAGGGAGCAGAGACCCTGAACTTTCAGGTGACCACATGACACCCCACCCCATGTCTGAGGCATTAGTGAACAGTTCTTGAAAAGGGACTGGCAGCTGATAGGGCAGGCCTGACTTGAGAGCAAACTGTTGACTCCATCACTCAAAATCCTTCTTTAGACAAGGAAGGAGATATAGACTGAAATCCAGAGGATGGCAATGCTACAGCCAAACCAACTTGAGGTATTCTGCATGTGCAGTCTGGCAGGAGAGCAAGTACTGAATAGAAGAGGCTGTGAATCCCAGGGCCTGAAGAAACTCTCTGGCTGGAATGGCAGTCATAGAAAGAACAGACAAAAGGAATGCTATCAATGAGAAAACTTTTGGAGGTGGAAGAGAAGTCAACACTGGCACTGTTTGAATCCTGCATCCCAGATACACATGATCCAGAGAGGAGTCAGTTCAGACTTTTTTTGAAGTTGATAGTGAACCCCAGACTTTGAAGAAGAGAGATGGTAAACTTCAGATAACAGTTGACTGGGAGAAGGTGCTTGAAGCAACAGGTCATCTAGATAAGGTAAAATCTGAATTCCTTGGAGACTGCAGAAGGCAATCACAGGAGCTAGGCATTCTATGAATACCCTTGGGGCAGTAGAGAGGCCACAGGGCAAAGCAGGATACTGCAAATGAAAGGAAGAAACACAGAAAAGTAAAAAACTTCCTGAAAAGAGGGTGAATAGGGATATGAAGGTAAGCATACTTCAGATCCAAAGAAAAGCCTGGGGTAGTAAAAGAGGATAACGGAGTAGGCAATATGCTACGGAGTAAAGCTGGAGTTTTTTGAGACAGTCAGCATAGGGCATCTGTTTGAGTCCCATAATCCTCTTTGTGAAGTATTTTTGTGGCCTTTTCAGCTGTTGCAGATGTCTTGTGAGGTACATTCCAAAAGGGGCGTTGCATTCAATAATCAGTCTAGTAGAGGGGAACAATGACCTCTTTTTTCCTGGATGAGAACCATTTCATGATGAGCTGTGCCACGTAGAAGGATTTCCTGACTACTGTGGTGATGTGATTATTAAAGGAGAGACTACTGTCCACCTCAGCCTCAAGGTCTCTTATCACACCTTTGGCATTAAGTGGACTGCCGCTCATGTCGTAGTTCATGGGTACCAAGTTTTTACCACAGGGGATGACAATGCACTTTTTGGCACTGAGCTTGAAGCCGTGCCTCTGACACCAGTCATCAGTCTCAGTGAGGCTCTTCTGTAGGATGTCCACATCATTTGGGGACTCAAGTATGGCACCTAATTTGCAGTCATCTGCAAACTTCATCAGCCAGAGGCCCTCTGTGTTAGCCTGTACTTCAGAGAAGTAGATACCAAACAGGAGAAGACCCAAAACTGAACCCTATGGTCCTCCACTTGTCACAGGTTTGAAGCCAAATTTGGAGATGGCAACTTTTACAGTGTGGGTTCCGTCAGTGAGCCAGTTGGCAACCCATCTTGTGACATATGGATTTATACCCAGTTTAGTGAGTTTATCTATGATTCCAGAATGGGGGATGGTGTCGAAAGCCTTGGTGAGGTCAAGATAGGCTGTGTGAACCGTCTTACCCTCGTCTACGACTTTGGTGACTGTTTCAAAGAGGATGATCAGGTTCAGGAGGCATGATCTGCCCTTCACAAACCCGAACTGGGTGGGGTCCAGAGTTTGGAGGTCACCAATGTCTTGTTTATGAGTTCCATGATGATACGTTCCATGGCCTTGCAAACCAGGCTAATAGGGAGAAAGTTTCCGGGGTCCTTGGTGGCTCCCCCTTTGTGGAGTAGTATAACTGTTGCTGTGCACCATTCAGTGGGTACAAAGCCTGAAGTGAGACTGTGATTGAACACAGTGCTTAGGTGGGGGCCAGTTCATTCTAAAGTTCATGTAGAACGCAGCCTGGGATGTGTCCCATGGATGCTGTGTTTCTTGGCTTTGGTGAGCGCAGTTTTTACCTGCTCAGTTGTGATTGCAGGGGCACTATATTCTTTGGGTATGGATATGGGCACTTTAGGGGGTGAGGGGGGTAAAGTTGGCACTGAACCTATCAGCCAGGATACTGGCGATATCAGTTGGTTCCGTAATTTTCATGCCATTGTGCTGTAACTCAGAGCATATCTGGGTGTTGCCACTGAAATTCTTGATATAGCTATAGAATGCTTTGTGGTTGTCCTTAGACTCAGTGGCAATCTTGTTTTCATAGCTGGCTTTGGAAAATTTTATGAGGGATCTCAGCCTCTTACTGAGGCTGACTAGGGAGCTCCTCCACTCATGGGATTTTACTCTCTTTTGCAACAGTTTCTTCCTTCTGATATAGAGTTTGTTTATAGAAGGGAACCACCAGATTGGCTTCCTTTTTTTGGAGGATAGCATCTTGGTTCTGCCAGGGATAGCACATTCCATGCACTCATGTAAGTGCATATAGAGTGCATTTGTATAAGGTTTGGCAGTCGTAACTGTATTGTCCATCTGCATGGGTGTCGTGAAGTTTGCCACTTCTATCTTAAGAAGCACGAAGTTGGCTTTGGAGAATTTTTTTTACGGTGGTTTCCTTAATGTGGGGTGGGGGTGGGATGTGGATATCTATGGTGATTAGCTTATGGTCAGATCTGACCGAGGAGTTGACTTCAGGTTGTGGAACACCGGTCACTCATGTTGGTAATGACTACGTCTAGGATATTATTGCCCCTGGTGGGGGTGTGGATAAGTTGATCCAGAGCATTGGAGCTTATGAATTCTAGAAAGCGTTGAGTGAAGGAGTTGGTACATGAGTAGTTTTCCCAGTTAATAGAGGGGTAGTTGAAATCATCCATTATTAATGTGTTTGGTTGAACCCTA
This sequence comes from Protopterus annectens, assembly GCF_019279795.1. Taxonomy (NCBI): domain Eukaryota; kingdom Metazoa; phylum Chordata; order Ceratodontiformes; family Protopteridae; genus Protopterus; species Protopterus annectens. Next base: position 420,957,725 of record NC_056737.1, on the reverse strand, counting down.
ATATTTTCCAGTATATCAAGAAAACAGGAGTGGGAATCCTTGGGCATGGTGGGGAATCTGTAGCAAGCTCCAACAATGATTGCAGTTTTGCCCAGAATTAGCTGCACTTGGATAATTTCGGATACATTATGTTGGGCAACTAGCCTGGAGGTATGGGTATCCTTAATGAATATGGACACTCCTCCGCCCTTGGTGTTCTGGTCCTGGTTAGATGGCCGAAAGGTATGGTATGAGTTGTATCCTGGTAATGCAGGGGTGCTCTCTGGAGCCTTGAACCAGGTTTCAGTCACTGCACATATATCGATGTTCTTCATTTTAAGGAGTGCCTTGAGTGAATGCATTTTGAGCTTTAGACTTCTAGCACTGAGTAGCATTACCCTCAGTTTTTTCTTGCCTGTATCTATTACAGTGGTGGGTTTGTCATTTGAACTTTGCCTAAAAAAGGCACTATAGTGGTGGCAAGAGCCTTAGCCAGTATCCAGAATCCCAGGGGTGAGAGGTGCAGGCCATCTCTGGCAAAGCATCGTGGCCTGTTGACCTTGTCATCCCAGGCAGACAGATACTGGATCCCCTTGGAATGACACCAGAAGCTTAGCCAATTGTTGAAGTCAATCATTTTTTCCGTGTAATGCGGTATCATTCTGGGCGAAGGTAGGAAGCTACTCAGAGCTAGGGTCATTTATGCCTAGATTACAAGATCGGAGAACTCCTCATGTCTCTTTTCATGTAGTTCAGGGAGGTATGTCTCAGGTCGTTTACACCAACATAGACAATGACTGAGTCATATTTGTACTTGATGTGGAGTGGCCTGAGTGCATGGGTTATGTGGCAGATCCTGGCACCTGACAGGCAGATAACAGTAAGAAAATAAAAAAAAACTCCAACAGGGCACTTATCTGATGGCTAAATATTCAGCACAGCAAAAAGGTGCTCTAACCAACAAGCAATAATGGATTTTGGATTGGCAGCAAAGAAATCCTGGGCAACTGCATCCATATATCACTTCCATGGCCTATGTCCTGTGTGGGGGGCATATGAGTGACATACGGTGCATACAAGATCACAATGCTTTGGTATACTGGCTGAACATTGGGCTACCTTGGCCAGGGGATCCTTATAGTAAATAATAGTGCAACAGTGATACAGGAGGACATCTTTGTAACCATAACTCGGCATCACAGCAAAAGCCAGATAAGCACCCATCTTTTGTACCTAAATTTGGCATGGACTCACTCAGATTTTTCACTGACTAAGTCAACCAGTCCTGATGGGTTGATGGAACAGCCCATAACAGAAGCATCCATAGCCCTTACTTCACATCTGTGATGACTCAAAAGAATCCTTTGGTCACAGGCAGGATGAATGAAATCAAAACAGGAAAGGCAGCACTAACATATCAGGATGCATTCCCCAGGGAGAGAGACAAGGTGCACCTCTGCAGACCTCACATCCCTTTCAGAAATGGGGAGGGCCAGATTAAAAATACATCCTCAATAACATAACTGGTCTGCTCAATGCAATGAGAGACCTCAGAAGCAGTGGACCTAGGATGTGGAGGCAATGGTGGTGACTACTTCCCAGGAAGATTCTTAGTTGTAACGCTAGCACCCTTTTAGGCAGTGACACAGCAGCCCTCCCCATCTGTCAGATTAGCCTTTTTCCTCTGTTCTTATTAAATTCTAAATTTCCATCTATGAAAAATCAAATGTCATACAAAGTCAAAACCATTTTATAGGCTTAGTAATGACTAAGATCCAAACTGTGCAAGGTAAAAAAAAAAATTTTTGAGGACATCTTTACATAGTGGCTTTACACTGTGCATCATCACATAATCATACACTTCTCTTGAGTGCAGGAAATGCCAAAAAATGTAAATTTTTGATTTATGGAGTAGATAAATCCAAGTGAGGGACTCATCAAGGAAGGATCTTGTTACTAAAGTCCTGTCATTTGTAAGGATATACTGTTAACAAAAGTAGTCCATGTAGGAATTAAAAATGCACACTGCCTCAAAATTAGAAGCTGCTGATAATGTTCTATGCACAATGTCTCAAAATTAGAAGCTGCACATACTACACATTCTTTTTCCTGTCATAAGAATCTAATCACTGAAAGTGAGGTTATGGAGAACAGTGAGGAGCTGTGAGGGAAGGCAGTAGATTCTGAATATGTATCACAAAAAGGCATCTGCAGAGCCTGAATGGATCCATAAAAAGCAGCACTTGCATGTAAATCCACAAACTAGTCTTCCATAAACTTCCTTCACTCTTCTATCTCTAAACTAAATTCAAAGACTTATGTTTCAATCAGTGAGTGATTAATGAACATATCTACCCCTTTATTTAGCTGCTTACTAGTTTTTTAGTATTAAGAAATTTCTACTACAGCAAAAGTACTAATAGCTTTCCAAGTGTGGCAAGCATTACACATTCTAGAACAGTTTTTATTAAAATAAAAAAAAAATCTCTAAATAGATGCGCATCACTATTTGGCAGAGAGCAGAAACGACAGGTGGCTAAACATTTAGTTTTAAATTAGTCTTGTTAAAGGATAAACAATTCAACATGGGCATGCCCTGGAATCTGAAATTTTTAAAGCAGTGGAAATAAAAGTGCTAAACAAAAAGATGCATTAATATTTTAAATAAAGCAGATGGCAAAGGAGAGTTAGAAACTTACAAATGATATTGCGTCTGATAAGCTGTCAATTTGGAACCTGGGTGCTGGGCTCTTGACTTTTTCAGACACTTCTACCTGCTTTAAAAGACAAAAACCATTTAAAACTCCATTCTACTGACATATTTCATTAGCAGTTTGCACTACTGTACTTCATTCTGCTCATCTATCCTTACCTACTATGGCCATGTTTACAGGAAGAATAAAGAAATATCTGCTCAGAATGTAACCATAGTGATAGATGGCATTCTCAAAGAAACCCAGTGTTGAAATAGCAGGCTTTTTAAATAGAGGTGTCTAAGATGCAGAGTGGTAGGATAAAAATACAACTACATTTAATTATTCTTAAAGCATAAATGACAACTACCTGACCGACCTCCAAATACCCATCTAAAAGAGCAGCATCAAAGTTAGTTTGCCACTACTAGTAATGAGTCTGGGTACTGTGATGTATTGCTTAAAACAGTAACCATCTAGAAGAGTCCTCATTATACTAAATTACTAGACATCAGCCGAGGCCAGTAAAATTTCATTCAGCGTACATAACCATATAGTGAAATTCAAATATTGGCAATGTACTTGTGTAGACCTCTTACTTAGTAACAGGAATGGTCCAAACTAGAGCAATGTCTAGCACAAAAACAAAACAAAAAACTTCAGAACAGACCAAAGTGAAGTTTACTCTGTTACAGTTCTGTTAATTAATAAAAGTATAAACTACAATTTAAAATCAACATTTCATCTCCTGTAACACTAACCAATGCAATGGATACACTGTTGATAAATACCTAACAGAATCTAGATAGCACTACCATAAAAGAAGACCACAGATATAAAAAGCTTTATAACTACAGACTAATGAGTGGTTTGCAGAAGTAAGGGAAAACGCTAACATTTCAATGTTCTAGAAATAATTCTGAAAATAGGGTCTGTGCTAAAGAATGGCAATGCTCCAGCCTTAAACATTAAAACACTACATAGTACAACAAAGTTGTTCTGCTAGCAAAACCCAACCTTATGCAAAGTAATACAGTGATGCTTTAATTTATGATTTTGTTGGATAAACCAAACAATTCTGTTCAGAGCAGTTTGTATTTCCATGGTTTGATGCAGTCTCAGTTGGCCATAAGGGCTTGCAGTTTGCACCATTGTGATTCTTAGAGGTATGCACCCTATGTGTAGGTGTGAAGGGGGAATGTGTGTGTGTGCATGCTGCTGTGTAAACGAATGTCTGAGATTTCTTAATCTTTAGCCTGATAGGCTTAGGCAGTTTTCTCTTAACAACGTCACGTGTAAGTTGGTTTAGTGGAAGTGCTCTGTGATGAGTGCGTATGTTATGTTCTGCTTACCGAATGTGTTCCAGGGTGAGAAGGTAGCCTCCAAGTTAAGCAAATACTTACACTTCTCACATAGTGAATCATTTTGAGGTAGCAATAGACAGTTTTCGGTAAGCATGAGGCAGTTACTACACTGCCTCAAAATCCCTAGTGCTATCAAAATAGCTACAGCAGGGGAAACAGTTGAGTGAGAGTCTATACGTATGATAATATTAGTAGAAATGACAAAGTCTGTTTTTTGTCATTGAGTTTAATAATGTTATTAATAAACTTATTCATGTAGTAAGTGAAGAATGGAATTTTCTGAAGCCAGATGTGAGTTAGAGAAGATACTTCCAAATTAAGTTATGTTTTTCCTGTAAAATAGGGAGAAACCTAAAGAATTTAGAGAAAAGTAATTATAAGAAACAAAAGAGTATTTATTTTTATCATTCGTACTTTAAGTAGCAAAGTAGGCACCTTCCCTTGTGCAGGGTGTTCTATATGTTCTTTTGCCCCATAAAGTTACAGATTCTGAATTATTTCACGTTATGCTGATAAAGATATTTATGCATTAAAATGTAAGCATGATTTAGGTTGTATCAGATAGACCAGTAGTAAATTTAAGGTTAGGTTACAAGAGCATTTCTGGGATCTTAGGAATAGTAAAATAACTAATCCAGTGACTAGGCATTTGAATTAATACTGTAAAGGTGAGAAAAATATACAAGTTACCATTTTGAACAATATCAGGGTAATGATAAAGTTGTTCAACAATGACTTTTTTAAAAAAAGAAGAAACCATACTTACTTTAAAATTTGGTATGTTGGCCATTTATGGGCTTAATAATGAATGTAGTGGGAATAGTTTGACTTAATTATGTTTTTAATTGTTATTGGTGTATAATAATGGGCTCATTTTTGTGTGCTTTACTCTTGAAGACATCAGCTGAGGCATTAAGTGGTGATGTTATAATATAGAATTTGTTGATATAGGACATTATTTTCCCATTTTTTCTGTTGTTGGTGTGAGATTCCACACTGGCCAGTGCAGATGAAAGAGTGTATTATAAGTTAATAACTTTTGGTACAAAACAGAAGAGGATAACTGACTGGGCTGGAAAAAAGTAAAAACTAGGATATGGCTAAAAGATAAAAGAATTAGCTATGACTATCGTAGCTGTCAAACACAAAACATAAATGTAAAAGTTAGACTATGTAGGATAAATAAGGATATCAGAAATAGTGGCAAATTTAACCAAACAGCTTACCCTAGATGCCAATGTAGTCTCTACCTAGCTAGCAAAAACAATGAACAATGGGTTGTCTAACTCAATGGATCCAAATGCAGTAACTGTAAAAGCTACAGATAAGTGCAGTAACAGTATAGCAGTTAGCTAAGTAATAAAAGAATATCACAAAGGTAATCTCTAGTGTACTGCTGTGGAGCAGTAGCTTTAAGTGCCTCCTATTCCTGAGGTGCTAGAGCCCTGAGTAATTCCCTCAACTTTTGTACTTTCTATCCAATCAACTTTCAGGTCTTCAGCTTAGTCTCTTTTGACCCTAGAGCCTTGCCTAACCACTGCTTGCAGATTATCGTAATAACCAGTGGTTTATAGGTTCATAGGCATTCACTAGGCTAATGACCACAAGGGCCTTTTTAAGCCTAGCCATGCATCCCAAATCTCTGACAAGTTCTGATACCCTTGATAAGTGTATGCAGGGGCCTGGGATATGAACCATTTATAGGTTACCTATGTCCATTAGGGACATAGGTGCCAAACCAGGGATGAGTTTCCTGTTCCCCATCCAATTGTCCAAGTTGCACTTGAATTGGGTTAGGGAGGAACTCTGCTTTACATGAATGGGGAGCCTGTTCCATAGATGGAGTAGTCTCTGGGATACATACCTGTCTCTCCAGCAGGTCCTATTTATATCACAGGCAAGGTTTAAGTCTTAAAAATAGGTAATTCTGGTGCTGTTTGTTTTGTGGATATACAGGAGGTTCATCAGAGTGGGGTCTGACAATGCCCTGTATGCCAGGCATACATATCTCAAAAGCATGTAAGAGACAGAATAGAGGGATAGGGCCATGAGGTGGTCTGCATAGGACATTTTACTTACGCCCTGTATTCTTTTAGTGAGGAACCTCTATGGACATTCCAATTGTTGGATATGCCTGGTTAGGTACATATCAAAGGGGGCATTGTACTCAAGGATAGGTCTGATGAATGCCAAATACAGTGGCACAATGACTTCCTTGGACTTAGATGTCATACCTTTGTTTATAATTTGCACAACAAAGAATGATTTCCTCATGACTCTAGACATGTAATGATCAAAGGCTAGATTATTATCTGTGTGTGTCCCTAAGTCTCTGACTACTGGGTGAGCTCGAAGGGGTGTGTTGTCAATATGACAGTTCCCAGAGATGGATGACTTCCCAAAGGATACTATTATTAATTTCTTGGCATTTAGTTTTAGTCCATGGCTCTGACACCAGCTGTTTGTCTGTGTCAGCCCCTGCTGGAGAACATTTGTGTCAGTGTGGGATTCAATGAAAGCTCCTAATTTGTAATCATCAGCAAATTTAGTCAGCCAGAGGCCACTACCATTTTCCTTGACTTCTGAGAAGTAAACGCCAAAAAGAAGCATTCCAAGGACTGATCCCTGAGGGACTCCTCTTGCGACTGGTCTCTTTGTAGAGGTGGACTCCCCATTTCTAACTACCTGGTTCCTGTCTGTGAGCCAGTTGGCTATCCACTGGGTGGCATACGAGTTTGTACCTACCCCTCTTGAGTCTGTCAACAATGCCAGAGTGGGGTACTGTGTCAAATGCCTTGGCCAGGTCACGGTAGGCAGTGTGAACCATTTTTCCCCTTATCCATTGCTTGGTTACCTTCTCAAAGAAGTCCACCAGGTTGAGTAGACATGATCTGCCCTTGACAAAACCAAACTGGGTTGGGTCCAGTGTCTGGAGGTTTATTATATCTCTGTTGATCATTTCCTTGATTATTCTTTCCATGGCTTTACATATAAGACTAGTGAGAAGTATGAGTCTGTAGTTTCCAGAGTCTGTACATGGCCCACCTTTGTGCAGAGGGATGACTGTTGCCATTCTCCCTTCATGAGGCATAAAACCTGTTTGGAGGCTACACTTATATAGCAATTCCAGAGGCACTGATAGGTCAAGTTTCATGCTATTTAGAAGGAATTCTGGGATATTGTCTGGGCCTATTGATAGTGTTTTTTATCTTAGAGAGAGCATTAAGGACCTGTTTCCTAGTGATAGTAGGGGGACTTATATTTGATACGATTTCCTGAGGGAAAGTTGAGGGCGAGAAAGGGGTAAAGTTGGGGTTGAATTTATCAGCCAGGAAGGTTTGTTATATCTTCTGGCTCAGTACAGGTGGCACAATTTACAATGATGTGGGCTGACTGTTCAATGGGGATGGCTTTGCAATCACTGATTCTACCCCAGTGTCTTTTTTCCATACTAGGAGAAACTCTGCCAGAGTTGCATGTTGGCCAGTCTTGTATGGGATCTTATGATGGTCTCTCTGGCTGAACCATGTATTAGCCACTATCAAGTCATTTGCCAGACAGAAGATTAGAATGGCACCTACTTCTTCTGTTGCCCCACCCATGTGGACCCAGACAGTCCCCATATTTGCATTCAGGTCACCCATTATCAACACCAACTCATGTTCTCCTAGTTTATGTAGTAGGTCCTGAAACTGCTGTCTGAATACACTCTTTTCTTCACTATCATAACCCTGTTTTTTTTTTTGTTTTTTTTAATTTCTCCTAGTCTTTTGGGTTTCTAATGCCATGACAGGAATGGACCCCATTACTAAGTTAAAATATGATTAAAGTTCCTGAAATTAGTATTATTTCAATCTTTGATGTTAGCCAGAAGTGCTCTTCACAGCACCGCAATAAGTCCAGTAATAACTCCTCCTGCAATTCATACAGAGTTACATGTATTGATAAAGTACTTAAATACAGCTGTAAATTCTTCATAAGCACCGTTGCTCCTGCTAATATTGGAATTCTCTGGGTATCCTCCTTCCATACTACCCTCATTTCTGCCCACAAATCCTGGTATTTTATGACTCTCTCTCTCTGTACACAAGATGCTATGTCATTAGGTTTACCAATTTCAATAATCAATGCTACTTTTGTCTTTTTTTCATGAACTACTGTATCTCGTTTTCTCACAAATATTTTTGAACTGTTGATAATGGGTGATCCCATGTGATATAAATGCCATAATTTTCTATAATGCTTTGTGGCTCATGTTTCCAATATTTTTCAGCTACATCAATATCATAATGTTTGCACAATCCCCAATGTAACAATCTTGCCACATTACTATGCCTTTCAATACAAAGTCGTTCTGCCATTAGTATATTACAAACAACAAGATATATGACCGCTTCCAATTCTGTTTTACAAAACCTACATTTGTCTGTTTCTCCCACATGTTCAATGGACTTTGTAAACCGATATGTACATAGTCCACTATCTTGGGCTGCCAATATTAACATGTCGCCTTTTGGTCTAAATTCATCTCTCCTTAACATTTCTGCATTCGATCCTGATCAACATGAGCTTGTTCCAAGAGTTTTCTATACTTGCAACTATATTTATACATCTTTCACATTTCTTGCCTTCTCATCTGATCTTTCACACTATGTAAGCTCTTTTGTTTTTCTGCTATATTCATTTGCTGCCTGATCTTTATCTACTTCTGGTTTGATTTCCATTCCCATTTGACACCAATATGCTTCTGCTAAACTAAGCAGGGAAGTCATCTTAAACTAAAACTTTCACTCTGTCTGGGTCTTTTGAAGTCAGCAGACATGTATGTAGTCCTATAACTGCAGATCTATACAGGTAATCAATTTCAAGGAGGCCCATACCTCCTAATATATTGTCTTGGTATACACTGATTTTTATAAATAATTTGATAAGCATAAAGCATACTTCTTGCTTTCCTGTCCAACCGATCCAACACCTTTTGGGGCAAGTTAATCACTCAAACTGTAAGATAGAACAGGAAGAGCAAATTGGTTTATAGCTTGGACTTTGTTGCTAGATGTCAGAGTGGTTTTCAGTATTAATTTTAGTTTGCTAAAACGTTCCTAAGTTTTATTCCCATATGTTCATGTTTTATTGATCTTTCATCAATTCTCAAATATTCATACACTCCCGCTTGCTCAAGTTCTTTTATATGACATTCCTGTCCCAGGCTGATGTTTTCTTGGTGCTGCAGCTTTCCTGCTTTAAAGGGTGCTTTTGCACATTCATCAAGACCAAATTACACTCTTATATCATTTGAAAAAAAATTGACCACTTGCAGTTGTGCTTCCAGTTCCTCATCTGATGAACTATACAGTTTTAAATCATCCACAAAAAGATGATGAGACGTCTTTACACTTTGTTGTTTTCTGGGAGCCATGACTTAATCTGTTAAATAGACAACATAATGGGTTAAGGGCAAGACAAAAGAGCAGAATTGACAAAGTCATCCTGAATATCCCCTTTTGAATTTTTATCCCTGTAATAATAATTTGTCCTTTATCATGGCTTAACTGTAAAGTGGTCTGCCACTGGTTCATGGTCAATGTAATCTTATACATTTTAAGCACTCTCTTATCTATGAATGTGGGACACTGTCAAATGCTTTTTTGTAGTCTATGCATACCATGCTTAGATTCTTCTCCTTTTTACAGTTCTCCATTATAACTTTAACACATGATCCTTTACTACATATGACTTTCTTTTGTTACCCTTTTGTTCTATTGCCATGAGTGAGTTTTCTTCTAAAAGACTATAAACTCTGTCAAATCAATTTCAGTGTATAGTTTATACATCGTTGGAAGGCAAGTTATTGGTCTATAGTTTTTAGGATAGCTTGCAGGTTTGCTCTAAGTAGGAGCACTGTTTTTCCTGCTATTAACCAGGTTGGTTTCTGTTCAGGGTGCGCATATAAATAGTTCTTACTCATGGCTAAATGTTACTTTTAGCCAGAAGTTAGGCACTGTATCTGGACCTGGGGTTTTCTAAATAGGAGCTTTTCTTAACTCTGTTTCAATCTCTCTGGCCGTTACTTCATCCCATTTCATATGCTGCACATTTGAACATCTTAGTCTTTCTTTTACTTCTTCTATCCATTCAGCATCTCTGCTATGTTTCACAGGATTTTCATAGATATTTCTCCAAAACGCATTTATTTCTTCTTTTTATGGTGGTATTTCAATTCCTTTTGCCTTGTTTCCCAATTCTCTATAAAACATTTTGAATCATCAATAAATTACTTATTTTGTACTTTTCCTTTATAGTTATCTGCATATCATCTAAGTTTTTCTGCCTGTGCTGATATTTTTAATTTATTAGTTGCGATACTGCATGATAGATTTGATCCGTTCTGATACTGGACATTGCTTTTATCAGGTCTATCATTCTAAGTATTTTTATTTATCTGTTTCCTCTTCTATAGTCTTCTAACAGTGACACTTCTTGTCTTAATTGCTTTATAGTTTTCTCTATTCGATACTTCCATGATGGCATCTGATTTCTCCCCTTCCTTTCCCTTAATGTCCTATGTTTTTGTGGTAAGACTACCCATTACTAACTTAGCTGCCCAGTAATATATCCTATTTACTTTTGTTAGATCACATGAACAGTCTAATTACAGTGTTCATTTGTTTTATCAGACTTCTAACTTTTTGTGTTTTACTGCTTTTCTGTAGACAATTTCTTGCACTGATCTTAATATATCTATCCATCTCTATTAAATCAAGCTTCTCATAGATTATTTTCTTCTAAACTGAAGGCGCAGTTTTTGTTTTCCATTTCCTGCGAGCATTCTACAGAAACTTCCAGAGCATCTTCCTGTGCCACATTCTCACAAGTTTCATCCTGTGTCACCTGTTGCTCTTTGATATGGGAACTGACTGGCCTATCACTTAACATCGCCTGTGCCAAAGTTGCCACAGTTTCCGGTTCCTTCCCTTGCTGTGCAACTCCAACTGGACTTTTGCACTGGTTTCCTATGGAAGGCTCCAAAGTATCTTCATAGGGCAACCGATCAGATGTTTCCTGCTCCTCTGGTTTCTCCTTAATTTGGGGATTCATTGCCCTACCCTGCTGTGATGTTATCAGAATTAGATTTTCTACACTAAATCATTCACTTCACAGGTAATTCATAACCTCAGTTTCTATTTCTTTAACTTCTACATTACTAATTCTCTTTTCTATTTTTCCTCTTTGTTTTCTTATTTTTTGTACTGTAAAATTTTCCATATCCGGACGTCTTTGCCTATATTTTTCTTCAAATATCTTTGGTGCTGCTCTTTTTGTATTGATTAGTTTTGCTGTCTCCTTTGCATAAATATTGCACCATATTAAATCTCCTTTTCTTTCCGATGTCCATATTTCTTCAGATGTCTCCTGCTCCTCCTGTTTCGGCTTACTTTGGGGACTCGTTATTCCATCATGCTGCGACATAACCTGTGTTAGACTTTCTACACTAAATCCTTCACTTCGCAGGTATTCCATAACTTCAGCTTCTATTTTTTTTTTAACTTCTACTTTACTAATATTCTGTTCTACAGTCCCACTTTGTGATCTTATTTTTTCTGTTGTGAAATTTTCCATATCTACATGCCTTTCCCTATATTTCTCCAAATATCTTTGGGGCTGTTTCTTTGTATTGATTAATTTTTTCTCCTTTGCATAAATATTGCACCATATCGGCTCTCTCTTTCCAATGTCCATATTTCTTTTTTATAACTTTCAAATATCTCTAGATTTTGTTCTTTATATTTTTGCACTTCCTCAGTCATAAATGTGTTGTATTAATGAACACACATTTTTATTTGAAGCTTCTGACAGTTATTCTTGTGCAAGTATTTTTCTTTCCTCTAATTTCTCTCAATCTTTTTGTACAGCTTCTCTCTGGAAATTCAGGGCCTCTTGCATAATAGCAACAATACAGAAGTTCTTTCTTATCCTCAATAGTCTACTCTGTCATCTTTATGGCTATCTGTTTTTGTTGACTACTACTTCCCTCTGCAACAGGGGGGGCTATCCTCCCCACATAACTCTCAACTGTACCGAATTCCTCAGTATTTCCCGGTTTTGGCCGCAAAATAATAGGGTATTACAAATTCCTGATTGGACCTTTAAAATCCTGATTTCATTTTCATTTTTTTTATGCTCATGCGCTTATATCATACACCGCCAGCGTATCCCGCAGCGTTATAATCAGCATTTCTCCCATTTAACTATTAAAAGGACTACTACAGGTTTCTGCACGTTTCCTTGTTTGCAAAATGTGTTTCTCCCATTTCTGGTTAATTTACAAGTTTAAAATATCCTAAATGTTACAAAATATAATCTTTTTTCACTGTTTCTGTCATCTCAGCCATCTACAACACTGTTCAAGCCTCATGGTGAAGCTGAGAGCATGTCAACACTGCCAATGCTTAGCAATAACGCTCTTTACGTTGTTACCTCACAGCAAAAGGTTCTCCCATTCGATTCTCGGCTGGGCTTGGGAGTGCCTTCTGTGTGGAGTCTGCATGTCCTCCCAGCGTTTGG